>NC_060151.1:19593160-19723960 GCF_021292245.1 Micropterus dolomieu
GGGGGGGGGGGGGGGGGGGGGGGGGGGGGGGGTGTTGCAACAATCATGTAGAAAACAACATTTGGCAGGGCTTTGTTCAGGGTTACCCACTGCGTTGATGGACTTAAGGTAGGGATTTAATCTGTTGATTGAAGTAACATTTGTCCTAAACATCATGTCATCCGTTTATTTCAAACACGTCTTTCCATCCCTCTGATCTCTACTCCTTAGATGTCTTCTACTTTAAGTGCGTTGTGGTCAAATGGGATTATGAGGGACTGGACCACATATGGCCTGTGCTGGTCCCCATCCCTGTTGGACGATGTAATCCTACCCCCATCCCCCTTCTGCCCTTTGCCATATCAGATGGCCAGCAAATGTGTCAGTATTGTGTCACATACCAGCACTATCAGCAACCCTTTCTCACAAAGAACTAAGTACTTCCTCAAGTTTTTTTTCAGTTAATCATCTTCTTTGTTTCCCCCAAAGTGTGGCTGACCGGGGTGTTATATATATTTGGTGGATTTGGGGAGTGGGAGGGGGGGCGACAAAATGGACTTGTGAGGAGATTACAGTGAGGGAAGTAGAACAACAACAATGTACGGATTACAGGCAGGATTTGTGTGAGGAACACATGATATCCTCTCTCATCCCTTTATCAGATTGGCCATGATGGCGAGGCAGTAGTGGCTGGGACCAGAGAGGAGTAGGTTTGAATTCATTAGGACAGAGCCAGATCAGGACAAAGAGTGATGATAGTGGCTCACAATTCAATCAAAAATCATCTCACATGAAACTCGGATTTCATTTGTCAGATGACGTGGCAGCATGCGAAGTCCACCTTTAGTAACGTTAGAATCAGCTTTTTCTTAAAACAAGAGAATACATTTGACAATTGGATTGGATAATTGCAGCAATCTAAGATTCAACTTGACTGATGGATTTCTGTAATTAAGGCTCCTTACAGTACTTTAAAACAAGTGCATTGATTTCACAGACAATGACACAATGAGAAATGACAAAACAGCCTATTAAAATCTGTTTTTAAAAATACGATTTTTAAGGACCACATAACATAATAACGACAGCATCAGTTGTTTCAGCAAATGCCCCAAACTGTTGCATGTTTACGTTCAAGTGACAAATCCTTTTAGTGGCCATAGTAATTGGGAATCTTGTCTAGAGACTCTAAAGTAGTAAGTCAGGTTAAGTGATTAAAGAGCAGCACAATCTGTGTGAGGAGAACGTAGGACTTTGCCATGTGAGACCTCCATTCATTTCTTGTTTCCTTGCGAAAGTATTTTTTTTTAATTATGACCACAGTTGTTCACTAACCTTAAGCAAGTTTATTTTTTTTTGTATATTTATATTAGCAAATGAAAATGGTGTTTTGGGGGAGTGGCTTTGGAGAAAGGCATTAAAGGCAGGGTGGGATATTTTATGTTGGTTACTTTCAAAAACTAGCTGTCTCTTGCTAGTTCTCCACCATTGCCTTCCCCAGTTTTAATGAAGTAGTAATTTTAACCCAAACTTAAATGTTTCCCTGTTTTCCAGCAGCATTTTGTAGCAGTTTTGGAAGGGACTGAAACATCATGTTAGGAGCATCACTCCATAAAACATTTATTCAAGCTAGAAATCACAAATCACTTTGCTGATTGAAACAACAATTCAGTATACAAAGTACATTGACTTTGTAGTTCAGTTTTTCTCCTAAGCGGTTGCATTGCATCATAAGTGAACGCATCACAGTTTTAACCATCGAACGTTCAGCACTGATTCTGACTGTCTTCAGTTCACTAATATAATATGTATGTTGCTAGTCTAAGCTTCAGTTCAGTTCACTACAAAACTAGCACAGAGCATTAGGGTAATAATTGCTCAGCAGCCTATTATTATAGGCTGCTGAGCAATTATTACAATAGATTGTTTGCAATCTATTTATATGCTTTTATGGAGCAAGTAATGTACTGTGAATCACAGCCGAGCTGGAACGGCTCTTTCAGTCATCAGTAAGGTGAGCACCACTGGTAAAAGTCACTGATTTGGTCAGTGACAATGGTGAGTCAGTTTAAAGATTTATTGATAAAGCTTTGTTCTTACATGTCCTGAACATCTGTAGCGCTTGTGTGTGTTGTTCTGAAAGGCAGTTCTAAACAACGTGTTTTGTTGTTTAAGTTGGAGGACTTGTTGCATATTTCACCTTACTGTTGATTTTGTATTTTCTAGGCAGACTTTGGTTTACTAGAATTTTTTGTCAAAGTTACCAATTGTTGCATGGTAATGTACTGTATTGAAAATGTCCTGTAGTGAAAACTTAGTTGCTGAAAACCGTTTAAAAACAGCAGTATGTAAATCACAGTTTACATGTAGTTAAAGGGGCATTATGTAGTTTCGAGCGGCCACTAGCGGTGCGGTTCTAAGATTGCAACCAGGTGTGTGCTCGTACGCGTGCTCGCTTGAACTCATGAGCGAGCATAATCCGAAACACTACCACTTTCATACAGAAATACCACAATAAATGCAGGAACACCAGCATGCAGGCTGTGGCTTTTCTCCAGACATGTTCAGGCTCTGTTACTTCGATGTTCCTGTCTCAGAGACAGATCAACACCGTCTCCGTACCTTTCATTTAGCACAGCGAGCTGCATATCGGCACAATACTCCCAAAAAAAGACATAGTGACAGCGGCTATAGACAGACAGGCAGAACAGACAGAGCTGGAAACTCAGGTAAACTCCCACTGCAGCGTTACAGTAATAGTTTTATCAACTGCAGGTTGAACTAATCCATGCTCGTTACATGATAACGTTACATTTATTGCATTTAGCCGACGTGCTACATCGTTAGCTCGCCTGCTGCTTTTCAGTAACCATTTTTACTATCTGGGAATCTGTCACCGGAGGCTCAGCAATGTCAGCACAGCTACGTGTATTGGATGATAATGAAACGGTCAGTGAGCTGGAACGGATATTATAACGAGATTGTGTCACACTTTATAACAGTTAGACCGCAGTAAGTAACTTTACTGTAACAAGTGATAGTGGATGGCTCTTCCTCTGGGTTGTTGTGACCGTTTTGTTGCAGTGTTTTATGTTATGTGGGTCATGTTAGTTACAGCGACGGAGAGGTGGAGAAGCTATGTATCTGAGTATTGCTAAAATCACAATAAACATAAACTGTACGTTACAAAGAAAACAGCAGCAGGTCCGAGCTACTGTAGCATTAACGTTAGCTGGCTGCTCTGGCTACATCACTATAGGCTAACATTAGTAAACAAATCGCTCCACATTTGCTTCTTGCAAGCTAAATCAACAGTGGTACACAGGATAGTAACATGGGTGGCGTTAGTTGGTGTGTTTCTCCAGCTTTACTAATGCTCACTTTGTTCTTACTCAACATCATCTGAACCTGTTTGGTCTGATGGGCTTCAGCACATAAACCTTTATTGTTGCTTTGTATCCTTACGTGGAGCCTGTGTTTTGCTGTGAGCTGGTTGTTTTATGGTATTAGTGGACTGCATATCATTAGCTGCCGTGTCGCTGTAGTCTGAGAGAGGCTCGGGAGCGCGTACAGGGCTGAATCCAACCTGGAGACCTCATATTAAAAGCACAATAGAGGCTGATGCAAGCAACGGAGAAAACAGGCGTGTGCTTCATTTCTAAGTGAGTTTTGAGCCCATTGACATTAAGGCAATGAAAATTTGATTTATTAAAATCAAAAACTTACATACAGCTCCTTTAATAAAAACTTCACAAAACAACCAGTATGGTCCTTTAACAGAACACAAGACGGGCATTTTTCTGCAGTGAAGTCGGCGACATAGTTAATGGTAGCCTCTGGAATCTCAGCAGTGAGGGAATTATAATTTAACCCACAGAGACAGAAAATCTATTCTTTTCCTCCCATGAAGCTGTACGCAAACACAGAGCAATCAACAACGTGCCCTTTACCTATATTATCTGTACTGACCGAGGGGAAGATGAATACACAGTTCTCTGCCGTATTTATGGTCTGTGTTCCGGAGAAACAAACTCTGACAGTATCAAACAGACATGGTTGGGTCCATCACTAGTGAAGCTGATACACCTTCTCACAGTGCTGTCCTCCCACTCCTTTCTCTCCACTCCCTCCACTTGTCTCCTCTAAATAGCCACAGTACAGGCTTGCTATGCATGCAATCACTGAAAAAGACAAAACTCACAAAGGTTGAGTTTCTGCAGTGTAGTTCTATCACAATGCCGGACGGAAGGAGTCGGGGAAAGTCATAGACAAATGAAAGAGCAAAGAAATGAAATACCTTGAGAGAGAAGAGACAAACTAAGAAAGGCAGAGAGCTGACGAAATAATAGCGTGAGGGGAATGGGTAAGGAAACAGATTGAAAAAGAGGATGCCATGACAATTATAGGCAACAGAGCCCCTAACGTCAAAGTGGAACCCTATTTCTGGGGGCTGTCTATTCTTCCGAATGTGAGACAGTAAATACCTTGTTTCTGTCTTCCCCAGACGTCATTGTGACCACCAGTGCCACAATGGAAACCCTGATGAGGAGCACATGCAATTGCTCTCTCTTAATAAAATCTCACAGTTCCCATTACACCCTGGCACAATGGGCCTCTCGCCTGGCCGCTGATTGAGTTCCTACTCCCCGGGAGCTATAATAGCAGCCAAGCCACTCCCTCACACCACCCTCACCCATTTTAGCCCAGCTTCCCTCCTTCGCCTTCACCAGCCCAGTTGAGATCTTTTTACTCAGTGTTCACATAACCTCCTGCTCTCCTCTTCTCTCTACGTGTACTTTTCTTTATTTAATTCCCTCCCCTTTTCTGTCCACCTTTGATACAGTTCCTCTGACTCAGAGGAAAGAGCAAGAGATACCTGCTTTCTTAGGCTGATATTGATCTGATCAATAAGCGGGTACTTTCAGAGTGTTACCCCACCTTACTGATGTGAGGCACAGCTTCATCAGAACGGCAACTTAGCAGCCGTGGAGACAGTCTGTCAAGGAGCAGTGCTGATTATGAGAGATTTTGAGGTGGTTTGCTGTACGAGTCACGAGGCGGGTTGGATTCCTTTGCTGGGGAAAAGGTCTAAGAAGAGGGTTAGGTTGAAGGGAAGGGGATTTATTTGGTGTAATTTGCTTTCTTCTCCAGTAGACTTTGGCCTTAAACACAAATACACCTTGAAGGAGAATTCACCCCAAAGCAGAAATAACTAACACACGTAACAGTGAATGTAGAAACAGTACATAGCCTAATCTCTGTTTCTCCCTTTCATTTTGATATTCTGTAATTGGATGACAGATCAGTTCATGTGGTTAAAAAAAGTATTCCAACTTTTAATGACTTAATTAACAATGGGTTGTACCCAACAGCAGGAAATATAGAGATTAAAGATTGTCTGTCTGTAGTATCAAGAATAAAGCAGGCAAACAAAGAAAGGCAGACTTAACCTGGCTGGGAGCAGGAAAAATGGCAGGAGTCCACAATTGAGGCAGTAGGTCAGGCAGTCAAAAGACAATGTGACAGGGAGCAGGTGGAAATAGGCCAGAATATATACTGCATGGGAAATGAGAGAAGTGGGGCCAGGTGAGCAGGTGGGTGGGACCGTGAGGTTATGGAGAATGACAGGAAAAGGGGTGTAGCAGGTCAGGAGGGAGTGAGATGGTCTGAAATGGCAACTGAGTTAGTATGCAGGAAAATGTACAGGTTTGGAGAGGAAAATGGCAAGACTCAGGCTGATATTGTGACAACAGCCAGTTGTCAATTTAATGTCCATAAATATTATGTCGGCATCCCATAATGAAAGAATAACGTTAAATCTGCCTAACAGAGGATTTTAGTTAGTGGTGGGCAGACCATGACCTCATCTGACCTTTGCAACTTTTTTAAAGTGTGGTTGTGGTGTTGAAATGCAGCAGTGGTTGGAACAGTCATGTGGTTGCTACAAATTAAAGGATAAACATGAAACTCGGATTTGATTTGTTAAATTCCACTGACTCGCACTCACTTTGAGGGACTCTGCAGCACAACCCACATCCACTTTGAAGTGGGTCAAAGAGGTAATTTTCTTTTCCTTGTTGACTTGAAATGATATAATCAAAACATTATATGAGCATGTGTACACCAAAGTTATGCACACGCGCAAACACACACATCCACACATACTGACCCAGTACATAAATACACACACATCAGTAAATAGACAAACACACGTACAAACATAGCTCCTCACAGGTGGTAACCCATTAGAGACCTTTTGATTAGGTGTTTTCAAGATGGGAGTCAGGTAAACCGAGGCACTTCCCGCTGCTGTGTGATGCTAGTAAAGGTCAGCAGCTGGTGGCTTCATTCCTGTCTACGCCACACTTACTCCATGAGCAGAGCTCAGACACTCTGGGAGTGAAGAGGAAAAAAACAAAAACCTTGTATTCACTATTTGGCTTCATGTGGAGGCCACACATGTATGCTCTAGAGAAGACATGCAGAATCTTAAGCAGACACCTTTAAAAAAAATCACAAAAGGGATGTGCAATTTGGTGCTTTATAACACTTTGTGGTGTAGAGTATTGCTTCTAGATATCCCTTTTTTTTATTTTGGCAGTAATGATTTCAGATTTCTAAACTTGGCAGAGTGTGTGAAAGCAAGGAAGACATATAGAGAAAAGGAGAGATGTTCATTCTGGCACTGTCCAGTCTACTGTTTAACTTCAGTGAAGCTGTTTCATGTAGGTCAGAGCTCTCGATGCACACTTTCTCTCACTCTGATACTCCCCAGGCCTGACATCAGCTGCTTATGTCAAATTAATTTTTATATGGACTAGTAGATGGGCAGCCTTTGATGTACTTTATATTTTTATTTTTATTTTATTTTTATATATTTTTTGTATGTTACTTATATTTGATCCAGTTGGCTGACGTGTCCATGTGTGAAGGAACTGATACCATGAAGATAAGGGTGTCAGATCAGTCAGATGCCATGCTTTATTTCCCCCACGACAAATCCGCAGAAGTTTTCGCATCTCATCCCCGCACCACGGTGACAGCCCGACAGGAGGGGTCTGGCCCGACACACTGCAATGAAGGACAGCTCACGCTGACAATCATGCCACTGTTGCTCAATGCTGACAAGAGCCCATCCCTTCTCATTTTATTAAGAGGAGATGCAGAGAGAGAGTGAGAGAGAGAGACATAGAGAGAGATGGAGGAAGGGAGAGCGCAAAGGTGGGAAAAAGAGGGAGGCTGACTGGCATTTAGTCAAGGGAAAAAGACCGATTTTTTGAGCTGCAGACAGTCTGCCACCATCACCATCCTTCAGTAACACCCTTCTTCTGCTGTGTAGGTAGACTGTCAGACTGATAAATACGTACACACAAACACAAACACAGATTATATAAATCAGGCCTGTACGTAAGCAACTTTTATGCGTGGGAACACACTGCCCGCTCATTTTTTTTTAAATCACTGAGAAATCACTGTCTTACTTTCAGCAAAAGAAATACAGTTACCCATACAAATGACTACATTTGTTGTTGTATGTCTAAAAACTCATTTTAGTTTAATCCAAAATCTATTTATCTCAACATAGGCATTAGCAACGCTCAACACCTAAGGTGCAAAACACTAAAAGTTGGGTATATTTACTATAAAATTGCAGTAATTAAATACTTTGTGCAAACTTTTCCACACCAGTCTCTGTGATAGTAACATCTATCAACTATCAAAATTAAATTTACATCAGCAAATATGGGTAGGAGAGTTCTGTTTTGATTTGAACACTGACTCTGACCTCGTAGGAAACATTCTTGTTTTTAAAATGAGGCTGCGCATCTCATTTGCACTTGTATATATGCACAGTAATGATGCCACAGTCAGCAACATAACCTTCGCTGTCTTCAAAAGTCTTAACATTGGTCTATGTGGAGCCTTTCAGCTCAGTGGGTTGTTTTCACCCACGTTATAAAATCACAAGACATATGATTTCTTCCCCTGTGCAATGTGTGCAAGAAATATGTCAAACTCCCTCTGGTGAAAACTTGCCAAAGTCGTGAGTGATTTCATATTACACTGAAAAGCAACCAGTCATTTGTTGTGTTAAAATGTGGGTGTGTGGCTCTTTGAGACTAGTGTGATCAAGCACTGCACAAAGTTCAAGTTCAACTTGATTTTTCTCATTAGAGGTTAAACCTCTTAATCCAATTTTAAATGTGAGCTTGCATCTGTGATTTTGACACAAATAAATATGATTGCTTTTAGCCACATGAGATATGAGCCAATTTGTACAAATCAAAATGCCTTCCAAAAAAAAAGATTCTTACTTTTGCTGGAGTTGGATGTGAGAACTGCACATATAAAAAAACAAATTTGTATCCAGTGATTAACCAACAGCCTGTTCAGCCTGCCTTACACTGCTGTGATATAGAAGTTAACCTGTTAAGAGAAGAAGCACTTATACAAGCAGTCATTTTGTGGATGTACAAAAAGAACCAGGAGTTTGTGAGGAAAGGATTAAATATAATAAATAATATAAGAGCAAGTAATGAGTAGTCTTTTTGTGAGGAATGCCAACAGTGTTAAACACACATAGTACAGCACAGCACAGCAGAACCTGGGTACTAAGTATATAAACATGGCATTCTCTGGATGATATGCATTGGATTAGATCAGAGTGGATTAGAGGAATGGATGTGGAGGCAGGTTGGTGAGAACAGATCACCTAGATTGAAGAGGGATTTCTAACACTTCTAAATGAGATATGGGCACGCATTCAAAGATAAGAAGCTGCAAATGAAAATGGGTCAATTGTTCTGCAGGTTTAGTTTGTGATTAAGAAGATTACGTTCCACCAGTGAACAACAATGGCAAAATCAGACAGCAGCCCAGTTGTACTTAGCCACTCCGTCAGCCTGGCTGATCCCTATTCTGTCCTTTCACCAGCATTCAGACTTTCATGTTTTGAGCGATGGGACTTAAGTACTGAGGCAGTGCTTGTCAGGCTGTAGATTTTCTGCTGGAACAGAACATAACAAAGCACAGTATAATTTGACTGATTCCCAGACCAAAGACTGTTTTGATGAAAGTTTGTGCTGGTGTGTTTCTGGTCCCACCACCTCATCTTCCATATTTCAGAGGAGAGTGATTATAGTAGGTGCACTTAGACCAGAGCTAGTGGACTGCTATTAATTGATCAAACCTGGCTGTTCAGTCATGGAGAAGAAGAAGGGTTTTCACACAGTCTTCTGTTTGTCCTTAATGAAAGGGAGGCAAAGCTTGCTGCCTCCTTTGATCCAGACGGGATTAAAACAGTGTTGCTTATGGAGGTAGAAAGATCAGGGCTGACGGATATACACGCCTTTGCTGTGGAGTCTGAGGCTGGGTCCTTTCTTTGTGCTGCCAGGAGGTCTGATTCACTACATGGTATCCATGGAATCCATTGGCCATCACTGGGCGGCGATTTTATCAATACTTGAGAGCTTACAATACCATACTCTTCCTCTTGCCAACAGATTCTGCAATCATATACAGATATCTGTTTATAGAGATTACTATATGGTCAATTAACAAGACCACCTGCCACTACAATGTTTGATCATCAGCGACGACAATTGTTCACATTAATTTATATTCAACCTTTGTTGTGTTTCTTCTGCAGATTTTGCAAGATTTGGTTTGTGCCCCTATCTCTAGTTTCTCTGTTTGTTTCTCATTTCCTTCCAGAATCATATCTGTGTTTTCTGCTATTACATGTTTTCTGTGTGTCTGCAAACAGTTGTCTTTGTAATGCATCACAAGCCTTCCACTGAAGGGAAAAGATCTGAAGTTGTTGACAGTCTGTCTGTTTGCAACAAGGAAAGCAGGTTAGAATCAATAAGATCATTTTGATATGCACAATTGCACCTTGGACAGCTATTTGAAGGAAGTCCTGAAAAACACTAATAAACTTGAAGCCACACTTTCAATAATTAAAGCTGATTTTCTCTGAGAGAAAATATTTTCGAGTGAGCCGCTGAAGTGGAAGGCTTTGATACAGCCTAGAAGCCTTCATAAAAGTTTTAGATGTAGAGCAAGTAATTGACATTTTTCGTAAGTTGGCAGTCACAACCACGTATGCTTTGCCAAGTGGGCCTTCAAGTTTGTGTGGTCAGTCTCTCTCTTTCTCTCTCCCTCTCTTCTTTTCTCTCTCTCTTGTAGAGACACAGGCATGCACACACACACACACACACACACACACACACACACAAAAACACACAGTTTCTGTCCGATGCATTTTCGGTTTGATCTGTTTTATGGATTTTGCCCACAGCTCAGTTGAAACAGTCAATTAATTGAGCTGCGTTGTGAAATATCTATCATATCAAGATAAAGTTGTTTTTTGATGTATTGGGGAACATGCAGTATTTATATCTGCATGATGCACAGAGTGTAAAACATGAACAATGGTGGAATAGTTGATTTGTGTGCCTGATTTATCTGTATTGTTACACACACACACATTGAGGCAGGCACTTTGGGTGATGAAGCAGTCGACCACGTTCTTGGGTTTTCAAGCCCTGGGGCAGTGGAATGCACTGTGATATGTCCAGTGACATGTGGCTCCGCTATTAACCGTACACTTGTTGTAAGCCACTGTTTGTAAAGCCTTCAAGCTGTTCGTAATGGTCTGTTTATACCAAAGCTGGCCAGCAGAGGGGTTTTGTGTGGCTATTTAACACACACACACACACACACAGAGTTTTTCCCACATGTATGTTACCACAGAGGGAAGGTGGAGTTGTTAAAGAGACACTGATAGCCGCTGGCAGAGGCTGTAGCTCTCTCTGATTGTTCTCTCTAGGAGCGTTGTGCATGAGAGAGCGAAAACACAGCAAGTGGCATCACAGAGAGAGAGAGAGGGACAGAGCCTCTTTCTTACTCTCCCCCCAACTACCTGCTCATTAGGCTGGAGACCGGGGAGCTGCGTGAGGCCTGGTAACTGCTTGCCTACTAGAGAAAAGCCTGGAATTATTGCCTATTTATCAGAAGTTGCTGAACTTGATGCACTATCAAGCATCAATGCATCAATAAATCAGCGATCACTCTGGGCGGTCTTGACTTCTATAGCTTCCTGCCACCCTGACACACTTTTATACACTCTGTTTTATTCACTTTTTATGTGCTGGGTTGATGTATTTTATTGAGCTAGTTACTACAGAACATAAACTAGGGATTACAACCTTGTGCATAAAAAAAAATCTGCCCCCTGAGAGAAATGGAAGCAATCTGTTTTTAATATACCCTACTTCTTATTCTCTGCACTGCTTCCACGCTTCACTTTCCGTCAGTCAGCCTGCCTTCATTGTTACCTGCGAATGTATGCTGAAACTGAGCAACATTGTTTTTATATCCTATTATCCAGAGAATTTGCCTGGCCCTCTCACCCCTTCATTTTCCCCCCTACTTTACCTTTCTACCTGTTAAGACTTCCAGAAGGAGATACTGTTATCTCCCAGGCTTTCAACAGCCTGTCACATCCACTAGCTTCTCCCTTCTTCAAATGCTGTCTCCCACTACTTTTCTGGATGCATTCCCTGCGGTTTCTGACACCTGCTGGGATGCGCAGCCAGCGATGTCAAACTTGGAAAAAAAGAGGAAGCAACGCAAGGGTCAGAATGATGGAAGGAAGGAGAGAGCGTATGAGTAAAAGAGTGAGTGGTGCGTGTGCAATACGTTTTTTTCCCTTCTGTTTCCAAAGCTGACTTTATTGATTTTTCTAACCTGAAACATAGCCACAGTAGAACCTTCCATCGTCCTATAGATTGGAATTGATTGCCTTGAGGCTCTCTTGTCCTGTAAATATTTGCAAGGCTTTATTGATTCCATTAGTGGCTGACTGCTATTTGTGACAATGGTATGGATGGTTGCTGTTGGTAAGACTGGGAGGCCAATGCTTTTTTCACATCACATTAAGGTCTTGTTTCACATGTGTATTGTTGTATACGACCTGTGCTTGCAGTCATTATGAGACAAATGGCAACCTTCTTGATTTGTGTTCCACATTTTTTGAAAGCCAGCTACTCAGGTGGATGATTTACAAGCTCACAGCCATTCTCATTAGTCCCTGTATTCATCTTCAAAGAAAGCACCAATACACTATTTACTGCCAGATGTTTCTGTGTATGAACCTGTACACAGAGGATGACAGAGAAGTTTTGTTGTAAGGTGTAAAGGGCCTGACTTGGCCCTCGCCTAGCACAAGCTGATTCTGGCATGATTGAAATGAAAGGAGGATGCCACCGCTTTAAACGAGTTGTAGTCACACTCATAATGCCTGGACAAAATGCTCATATAGGGGCCAATGATGTACAGTGCATGTAGACCGTAGGTGTTTCATCTAAACTGAGTAAGCAATAGGCCGGCAGAATGTTGCTTAAGAGCACAGGGGAGGTAGCCCACGCACTGCTGCTCTGTTAACCTGCATCCCCTTCTGAATATTCTACTGTTGTCTCAGGAACACAAAGACTATTTTCAGGCAGCCAATCCACAGAAGACCTGGAAACTGCAGCCCTGCATGCCCCTAAAAGCCTTCATGACTTTTTAATCAGTGGCTCAGGGCTCTGCGTCCAGCGGTTGGAGAGTGGACCCCACTGCCAGAACTCCACTCCACATAGGGATCAAATCCCCACTGCTTGAATCTCAGGCCTGTCAAAGCAGTCAGGCATGGAGGCAGTGGATGGGTGGCATCTGGAGGTGAGAGAGGAAGGGAGAGAGACAGACAGTTGGCAGTGGAAAAGAGCGTTTGCGGTTGAGAAGGGTGGATGGTAAAAGGGAGCCAGGAGGGAATGTTTGTAAAGAGAGTAAGAATTTATGTGAAACTGCTGAGAGAAGGACTAGCCCTGCACTGAAATAGTAATTTCTGAGGTGTGAAGGAGTTTGTTCTGTGGAGTTGTAAGAGAAAAGTGATGTGCGTGTATATGTGTGTGTGTTTGTGTGTGCATGGTACGTTTGGTAGCACAGCATTTGGAAGTGATGGATTGTTACAGCATACCAAACAGAGTAGGAAAGGTGGGTGGTGGATTTTATTGGAGAGCTGGAAAGGTTTTGTGATGAATAATAGTCATGAGTGAATTGGTCATTGTCAGAACCCTCTAGAGCCTATTGAATCAGCAAGACTAGGGTTTTACAATGAGCTTCAGCCATGAAGATCAGCCTGTTGGGTCGTAATAGATGGAAAGTGAGTTGATGGAGGCAGGAGGTAAAATAGATGAGGCTAGCTCTCACCGCTGGAGCGGCATTTGTCTGTGGGGAAATGGGCCACAGGAGAGACCCATGTTCCTCCCACACACTGTGCAGAGATCAGAGAGCAATATGGATGCATTTGATGATCCCATACAGGCACGTGCACCCACACACATGCACAGGTACATACACACATATAATAAGACTCAGAGCAGAGTAAATATGCTGCAAGGGCAGCATGCTGGCTAATGATGCCCTGTTGACCCATCGCTAATGATCCCCCTCAACTCAGCCAGGAACCTGATTTGCTTTGATCAGCCTGTCATTAAGCCACTGTGGAGTACATGCACGTCTCTTTTATCTGATGAAGAATTCAAATTTACATGGATCAACTCACTAGAGAGACTCACACGCACACACACATTTACAAGCATGTATCCACATATAAATAATTATACATGTACACTCACATGTGAAGACACAAGTTAACACCGACTTTACACTCACAAACATCTGCATTTGTTGTATGTAAACGTCAACAAGTAAGCAGACACTTGCAGTGATACTCAGTCATTTTATATACACACACACATGCACGCACACCACACACACACACACACACACACACACACATATCCACACACATTTGTAGGAATGCACAAAAAGCCCTTGAATCCATGAAAGAGATTAAACATGTCATTTACTCCCTATAGTAAAAGAGCAGTAATAAATAAAACAGATGATTTATTAATATCCAGAGTTGTAATCCACTGCATTATATGTGTATTAAAGCACATTACTTACCATGGCATGGTGAGCGTTAAAGTGCTTCTAATAAAATTCTTAAGTGCCTACAGGCATTTCAAAGCAGCAACAGATCTCTAAGCAGTATCTCCTCAGTGTCTCACTAATGGGACTGATGTAAATATGTTCATTTGTGAATCTTCCCTCCAATTTAGTGCTGCTCATATTGTAGATAAAGATTATCCAGGGATTATGAGGCTTGAAAAAATGATATTTGATGTGTATTTATGCACGGCTTATAGATGTAGTTATATGGAATTAGGTCCCATCATGGGTGGAAAATACAAACGTGAAAAAAGTGTTACTCCTCCCCCATCGGGCTCCCTGTAAGGTTGTCATTTAGTGATATGCATTTCCAAAAGTGGAAATTTAACAGACGTTTATGATGCAAATCACAGGCTATAACTCTGTGTGGTATGGATGGCCACATTAAGCCTTCAAATCACTTATGGCGTTGCTTGGGCACCAGCAACAGTATGCCATATCCACTTGATCATTTGCACATATTTCAGTGTGTGATTGCAGCCAACAACAGTCAATGCCTCCACTTTGTAGGTCCTTAGAGGCGGAGAAAGTTCAGAAAATGACTAACAAGCTTTTTTTTTTTTTTTACACTGGTGTGTTAAGAGCAGTGGTGGGAACATTTCAATAACACTGCGGGGAAAAAATTCTCTGAATACATTAACCTGATGGAAGATGGTGTTCCTATTTAAATTTATGTAATTTCTAACGATAACCTCCAGAATATACGTGACATTGCGTGAAGACTAAAATTGCTGTGGTTGTAATTCCCTTTTTTTATATAGAAAGAACTACTGCATATGTATAAGAAGTTGAAAAATACAGCTAACCTTGGTTTTTACTTTCATAAATTCAAAACTTATTTGCAGCTTTCCATACTTCACATGCTCTTGCATAAGACTTGTTGGGGTTAAGAGACCTGAGGGTTTGAATCTGGATTAGCAAGGTTCTTATTCTTTGCCCTTGACCCATATGGAAGAAAACAACACTGCCAACATCACTACAGCAACATTGGGAGAAATATTAGCTTGAGTGTAAGCTTAAGAATACAATTAGAAAAACATCATTAACCTCATATATTAGATAGCATTGTTGACAGAGGGCTCCAAGCTGATGCTTGTGCCGGTGTTAGGATAACTACTTAACAAGGGGTACGGTTTTCTTGCAGTTTTTAGATCAAAATGACACAATCTTGGAAATGTTTGCTTGTTACAATTATCATTAGGTGAACAGATGACAAGGATTTTAGAAGGAGAAGGATGATTAAGTGCATTGAGTGTTTGATTGTATGTATATAACAAATATATAGAACAATAAAGAAGACAGATCATCCACTTTGTTATCCTAAGTAGTGTACTTAAATAATCAAGAGAAATATACATGTTCTGGTGATGTCTAATCATTAAACATTCATTTCATTCTTAAGAATGCATAATTTCATAGTTTTCACATAAGAGGTTTCTCGCACTAAACCATCCTAACGGATCATGTGGGGAGAGCACAACAATTAGTATCTCTGACTGAGAATGTTTCCCGCTTTGTTCAAGTTCCAGGCTTCTCACTCCGTACCCGTTACTGTATCTGATAATTGAGATGAGCAATGTGGTGTGAAGTCATGTAAGAACCAGCCAAACGCTGCCATTAGCATAATGTCAGGGCGTTCAGATCTTTGTCTGCCTGCTGGCGCAGTGCTGGCTGCCTGTCTTCACACAATGCCACAGAACTCCTCTCCTGTCTTTCCTCCTGCTGGGGGTGTTGGGGGGAAGACAGGAACTGGCAAAGAAGTCTCTTCTGTCTGTGTGGATGCCTCCGAGGTCAGACATGTGGCCTGATGGGATGTTGGGTAGGAGGCTGGCAGCTTTGAGGTTTCATCTGAAGGAAGTGATTCGAGGGTGATGGGGTAGCTATCACACCATCACAGAGTGGGACTTGGTGGTCTGGCATGGATGATGGGAGAAAATAGTGGTCATAGGGCCTCTCTGTAATGTGGTTGTGAGAGGCAGTGATGAGACAAGCTCCATCCTGTCTGCTCTCACACTCCAGAGGTCTCAATTAGGAACAGGGACCCTGTGTTCCCACAGGCTGCCATGCTCACAAAGGGGATGATCCTCCTGCACATCACCTCTACCAAAATTAGAAAAACATCCATTTTGTCCTCCATACACTCTTCACTCTGCTGTTGCTCACATTTAATCAAATCTGTGTGACGTATTGTCAATTTGAGAAGCTCCTGAGATCCCAGTCCCTGACTGGATGATCTATTGGCACCAAAGAAGTGTTTGTCTTCTACAAAACAGGTAAATAAATCATTGACAACACCGATTGCTGTTCATGCCTGGGCCCAGAGGAAGGAAGTGAGACAGACTGGCATGCCATGTAAATGTAATGAAGGGAGATAATAATTCTTTTCTATGTCAGCTGCTCTCTGCCATTAGCATTTACTGCCAGCCCCTGCCACTCACTGCCTGGCGTCCATGCACTCTGCCACACTGAGAGGAATCACAATCACCAGCCATACCACACGCATATATTACAATGGCAGGCACCCTGATACCTTGCACCTAGCAAAACACTATTAGCATGCCAGTGGTATCTCTCCAGTTCCGAAATTCAAAGGGGCTGGGGAGAAAAGCACGGATGGGATATGGCAGTTTGAGTCTATGCATTTTGTCTGATAATATTCTGGTGTCTGTATCTAAAAGACACACAGACACAAACAGATGAGGATGAACGTATTCACACACCAGCACACACACATACAGTATGAAGGATAAAGAAGAACAGGGAGCAGACAGGTTTTCATAATGTCAGGAGCAAAGACGACTCTCCTCCAAATCTATATGAAAATAGTGGGAGGGAAAGATCCGGATTCTGTCTGGTGCATCAAGCAATTAAATGAGGTTGTTTGATAGTTACATCTTCATGGAGATATCCACAGAGGTCCCAGGATGGACAGGCAGCACTGCAGGTGCATCTGATCATCTCCATCTCAATGCGTGTGAAATAATGTTCCCCCCACCATACCATCTACTAATTAGGATCTAATTATCCAGGCTAGTGTAAACAATCGCGGCAGATGGCATAGCGCGCAGTATTAACTCTAATGACCCGGGGCCCTGTGGAATTCACATTTCAGCGCGTTTGTTTATTTTCCTCCATTAGTCTTTGCCCTACTTTCTAAATTCACTTAGGCCTATTTCCAACCTTCTCATGCCTTGAGAAAAGCTGCCCGCCTCCTATTCCCGATGCTGCTCTCGTTGTTGTTTTTTTATTTGCTATTTCTTCCACTTACTGTCGTTTAACTGGTTTGTGTTGCTTTCTCGTTTTTTTTTTTTTCAAACAATGTCAATTAGCTCTCACAAAGATCAAGTGAAAATTTGTACCTATTTTCTCCCCCACCCACTACCATCTCCCTTCTCCCTGGTGAAAAGAGAAAAGAGGAAAATCAGAGAGAGACGTGTATGTGATCCGGTGCTCAAAAACCTTACTTCTTCTTCCAAAGCTGTCTGTCACACCTGGGAAATAGTACTGTGATGTCAGTCACACACACACACACACACACACAAACACTACAACGGGTGGGAAACCTGGATCATTTCCTATTGTGTTCTACTCATAGGAGCTCTCCAAATCTCGCTTCCGTAACACAAAAACAATTTCGTATATCTTCTCCTTAGAAAGAAAGAAATTGCCATAGTGTCTGGCTTACATTTCCAAGTTATTGAAGTATTGGTTCCAAGAATATGCTCACAGCTCGCTGCTACGAGAAATAAATCTTATTTGAGTGCCTCAAAGTCAGATGAGAATCCCTGCATTATCTTTTACAAGGCTATGACTATCCCTTGGTGATTAATGACATAACTTTCTTACATCTAGCCACAGTTGTTCAGCTGTGGTTTCCCCACTGTTCATCGGACAAGACACAGCTGACTAGAGACTTGATGCTGCAGAGGGCGTGTAATGGAGGCTGTGGGTGTGTGAGGTCTCATTAATTGACGCCGGGCCTTGTGCCTGTGCTCCTCTGCGTACCGTGTTCACTGCCAGGAGCTGGACTTGCTAATTAGGCTCCTGGATATCACAGACACGTCCCATGGTACACCATACAATATACTGCTAGTGACTCAGAAACAGAGTGCTAAAGAGACGGGGAGAACAGGGCAAGAGGATGGAGGAAGATAGAAAGTAAGAAGTGAAAGTAAGGAGTGATGCAGAGAGGCAGAAAAAGATGCAGAGACTTCTCGATAGAGAACTAGAAGGAAGGGGCGCGGAGAGAAAGTGTGTGAGAGAGAGAGAGAGATGACAACTGATGAGAGGGCAGGGAGAGAGCGTATGAATACTACTGTACTGGAAGAGATCAAGTCCGCCAAGAAAGGGAGACTGCCACAACACACAGAGAGGAAACTGTTATTGTGGCAGGGAAAAGAGAATAGAAACCTAAGATGGGAAGAGAAAAAAGAAGATGGAATCAAAAATAAAAAGATAGTTCGAGACAGGCAGAGCATGGCAGAAAGGTAGAGGAAGGCACTCAGAGGAGCAGCGAGGCAAACAGGGAAGAATTCCAAACAGAAAGGCTGTGTGTTTGAGTATGTGTGCAACTGTGAATTTGTCTGTGCTGCCTGCTGGAGTGTGTGTCCAGATAATTCAATCTGCTGCCCATTGACTGGCCTCCCGCTCCGTCTTCACTCCTAATTAAATCTCCATTTGTTGGCTGGATGCTATTGCTTCTAATTGTGTTGCTGTAGCATCAGCTAGGCGCACAGGCACGCCTAAACACACACACACACACACACACGCACACACACAGCAAGTGGGATCCCAGACACGTCACCACGGTACATTACACCTCAATTAATCACATCAATTACACATCAATTAACCCGTGGCGATCCACTGAACACAGCTAGAATGCAGGCAGTATTTCATCTGCAGAGACCTGAGGACTTTTTCTGCAACATCAAAGCAGACGGATCATCAAAAAGAAAAACATTGTAAACAGCTTAACATGAAAATTCACATTCCTACTTCATCTTTTCCTCTGAGCATGACTATATGATTATATGATGATACTGGTATCTTGATCGCCACAACATAGATACCAAGGGGTCTTATACAATGCATAGTACTGAATGGTGCAGAAACATGTTCTAGAGCCTATAAATATGAGGGGGAGCTGTGATGGACTGGCACTCACATGCAGCATGCAGATGCTGATCTATGGGCCATTTGTCTAAATGAATGTAGGGGTAGATGGAGGCTCTCCATCTCCAATCCATGTCTTTCAGGCCTGGCCTGCTTGTTTGGCTTTGGCTGTAATGGGTCGCTTCACCTTGCTGCCTAGTGTTGGAGGACACCCCCACCTGTCTTTTCACTTCTCTTTCTACCCGCTCAGTCCCTCACCTCATTCTGCCTCTACATTGCTTCTCAATCTCTCTTTGTTTTTATCATTAAGCCCTGTATTTGTCTCACCATCTGTTTCACCGTCACTCTCTCTTCCTCCTCTGTCTTTTCTAGTAGGCTCTGTTTCTTCTCCCTTTGTGTCCGCATGCTTTCTGACTCACCTATGTGATGGAGTGTAAATCGGCGGGGTGACTGTTGTCCCAGTGACAGCAGTGACGGATCAGCCTGACCTTCAGTATGGGCCGTGTTTTCATGAGGTGAGGGTATGAGTGGGGTGTTGGAAAACATCTCATTTCAAATTGTAAAGCAACAAATGAATTCAACCCAATGCATGTGTGTATCTATCTATAAGGGAGGGGTTTCATCAGCTTTTAAGATGCTTTTAACCCCCTTCCACCAACCCCACAACCCACACCCTTTCACCAACCCATTACTAGGCTGAGGTCACTACCGTGACTGTTGCATAACCCCATCAGAGAGGCTAACCATGACCCATCTCGCACGTTAAAGGCCAATTGGAGAGGCTAAATGACAGCTCTAAATTTCCTGGATGACATGATGCACCATGAGGTAGACTGGAGGTGGTTGATGGAGCAGGGAACTTATGTGTATAGTACGTGTCTCTAGGCTGACTTAGAAATGGAGAAAGTTTGAGTGAATAGCAAAGGAGTAGACCTCCAAATGTTTCTATAGGCAGGTGCTCCACTTTATCACTGCATATCAGTGATACAGTTGTACAGAGTGCCAGATAGGATGTGGTTACATAGGCTCAAACACAGGTGCCTGAGGATTAAACCGAGAGCTTCCTGCTGCTGGATTGGAATAGGGGTAAGGAGGTGAGGCGCAAAATAAGCACAAGAAAAAATACAAGACAAAAGTCGAATGTGAACACCGTCTGTGTGAGTGCATGCCAGCACAATGGGCCTTGGTTTATAAAGCTGCCCCAGTGCCTGTGGTCTTTGTCTCACCGCCATTAAAATTCTGTGTATGCAGCAGGGGACCAGGCTGGAGCCATGCCACCATTCAACCTCAGCTGTCAGGTTAGAATAAGGTGTTTTTATATCTGTGGTGAATGTTCTGTGGTCGTGCAGCTTGACTGTTGGGGGCAGCTCCTCTGCACAGCAGCCACATTAAAGCCATCCTAGTCCTCCCATGCCAGTTTTTGGTCTTCCCTGGATCTGCTGACCCGTTTTGGTTGGCTTTTATCTGTGCTCATAGTGCTGCAGGATTACCTGGTCCAGAAGGACTGCCCTCTAGCTTTCTAACTGAAGTGAAAGCCTGCAGCAGGCACTGCCATGCACCTGCCAAACCCACCGCTGTCCCTTTGTTCATCACTGGAATGGGAGAGGTGACAGTTCTTCTTGGCCAGTGCTCTTCCTTTTCTTCCTCCCTCCATCCCTGTCTCTTCCACAAAAGATGTCAGCTTTACCTTGACACAGTACAGCCAGTCAGCCGCACTCCGATGGACACATGTCCTCCAGTCATTAAGTTGAGTCTGTAGTCCCTTTTTTGTATATTGTGTTTAGAGGCATGTGTGTCTGTACACATGCACTGTATGTTTGTCATGTACAGTACGCTTCTGTTGCATGAAGTCACAGTGCTCTAAAATGAGAAACACATCAACCTAATACAATAGTGACAGCAGCATACTTAACATAGTGTTGTACTACTGTATTTGCGCACATGTAATTTACATGGGCAAAAATAGACGCTCCCACGTTGACATACACATGTACCAAAGAAATAATAAATAATAAATAATAATAATAAATACATTTTCACAGTATTTATCTGCTCAAACAAAAACTCAAACAGAAGAAACAAAGGAACCATACTCAAAGCAACTACACACTACAAGATGTTTGCAGGTTGTATAGCGATGAGGTGATACATCACTTTGTGGCTATGTAAGATTAACAACTGTAATATGACAATGGTGAAACAAGGTTAACTTGTTTAGTTCCATTCATACATGGGTTACAAGAAAGCATACAACTAATGCTTGCTGCACGGAGGATAATTTAGCCAATTTTGGGCCCGACTCGCCCATGTTTGATATTTACGATTCGAATTGCTGTTCATGTGCTCTTTAGTTGGAATGTGGAATAAACATGGACGCTACTCAGATGATGTGTTGGATTAGCATTATCAGAGTATATGAACAAAAAACACCTTTTTTTACTTCTAATAGACCAATACCACTAGCACTACTACTAATGTTACTTGTTTTTCGTCTTCGTACGTATTCAAAGTAGTGACGAAATGCCCTCTGAAGAGAGAGAAACATGGCGGCGCAACATGTCGTCCATGCAAGTGGACCCGTGGTGTATGTAGATAGAAATAGCTCATTCTAAGGTAATAAAAATATAACGATTTATTACGTAATGTCTTTATACATCACTAAAAATAAGTTATACTAAATTGCATTTCTGTCAATATGTCTAAATATTACACACTAAGCCTTCAAATTGAAACTGTTTCCTAACCAGTTAAAAACTCCTTGTAGTTGCTTTAAAACACATGCAGTGTCTACCACAGAAATAAATGTATCACCTGCATTTGTCGTCAGCGGTTCACTAAAAAGGTCAAAAGCACAGTGATAAAGAGAAAGAGGAGAATTAGGGTCAGACAAGAGGTTCTCTTTTGGAAACTCATTAGATCCCAGAGCCCAGTGTGCAGCGGTTTATCAGTGGTCCTATCTTCCTTCAGCAGCAAGAACTGTTGGCAGTCAGCTGTCATTTGAGTTCTCAAAGAGAAGACAGAGTGAACATGGAGAGCAATCTTTTCTTGGGTTTAGCAGCATGAAACTGGATGTTGATTCTGCACTTTAAGAGATGTTAAACAATGACTTTTCTCTCGCGCGGGCTAGCTTTGTTTCTTTTTATCTTGTTTTGTAAAGCACTTCGTAACTGTGTTTTGAAATGCAGATAGCCAGTGTTCAGGTATTCATAATCAGGGCTCAACACAATGGGTAATTTGAGGCAGAAACAAATGTGAACACATGAATGGCACTAAAACAGGTAACCACGGTGGTAATTACAGTGCAATCAATTCCCCATTCCCCATTTTCACATCAGTAACTTAGTATTATGCATATTCCTTGCCTCAGACGATCAATCTGTGACTGGGTTTGGCATGTGAAGGTCTCTAATGGTGGCTTGTTGTGCACATTGCTAAGTGCACATTGCCACCAAGCCCCTGAACCAGCTGAAAGTGGCTGGGTGTTGTTCTATGTGTGGGTTTTTTTTCAGGCATAAGTGAATGTTTTGGGATTGTGTGTGTACAGTGTGTGTGCGTGTGTGTGTGTGTGCGTGTGTGTCAAGTGCGAATGCATTTACTAGTGGATGGAATTACAGCAAAGCCACCACTCCAGCATCTAGTGCCTGGGGATAAACAGGGATGGCTCCACAATTTGGACTCAGACAGGGATCAGTTTCAAGGGCTCGTTGGTTTTGACAGTGTTTGTTTTGAAGAAGACCATGCAAGGGAGAAAAAAGAACAGATTAGCCAGGTTGTGGAGTATTGTTGTTACCAAACGGGGAACATATAACGGCTGGTTTTGAGATGGCTGTTGTTTGTTAGCTTCCTTTTATGAGTATTTGTGGGTTATAGATAGGGGAGTAAGCTGAAGCTTTTGGATGGGTATTGTGTGCACTGGTGTGTACATGTGTGTCCTGTTATCTGTGTTGTGTGAATGCACACAGTGTACACATGACCGCTTGTGTGAAACACAGAGGTGCACAGTCATTCTTTTATTTACAGTTTCAATCAGGTTCATTTTTCTATGTCCCCTTCCCAGCTCTGTGAGGCTGCCCTCGCATTCACCCAGTTCTACCACACCGTCCTCTGCATTTACCACCATAAATCTTGGGCGTGAACTTGCCTATGGATGTGGAGAGAGAGAGAGAGAGAGAGAGAGAGACTCCAGTAATCAGCCATGAGAGTGAGTCAGCTAGTGTGGTAGACCTATAACCAGGCGTGCTCCAGGCCTTGGCGGCTTACTGCAACTATTAATACAGACTTTAATTAGCCCGCCACAAACACTGGCACAATCGGCTCAGTGTCGCCTGTGGCTGGCGAGGCAGACAGATCAATAGGTCTGATCATGCCTTTTTCATCAGCTCAAATGAAAGCACTTTGTCTCCAAGCTCAGCCCTGGACCTTGCGTATCACCTTAAAGGCTTTCTGTGGCTGCACTGGCTGTGTGCAGTGTTGCGGATGGGGCGTGTATAATCTGGCTGCATTAGGGAACTATAAAGATAAATGAAGGGAGGCACAGAGCATAACTCATCCTGTCAGAGAAGGGGGTTTAAGGCTGGGAAACTATGTGTTTTCTAAACCAGCCCCTACCACCCCCCAACACCACGGCTTCCTAGTTTCACACTCTCTTATCATCCTACTTGTTTGTGTTCATTTTTGTGTGCAATCTCTTGTGTGTATTTTTCTCCATCTGCTTTCTGCCCGTTCCCCCTTCCCTCCTCTCTCTGTCTCCCCGTCTCTCTCCCCACCCTCTTTTACTGATCTAGAGGTATGGAAGTGTTCATTTACACTTCCTCTGCTGCACAAATTGCTCTTCTACCTCTTTGCCAACGCATTTTCAAATGAAATAAAAGAGCAAGCTGCTTTTGCAGTAACAACTTATTCCATGTGCTTTTTGGCAGGCTTCTCTGTTGACCTTCAAGTTCCCAATCAGTGCAGAAGAAAAATGGAAATAGCTTGTTCTGAGTCCTCATTTCCTGTGAATTGCTGGAATTGTGCTGTGTGTCTGCTCACAGGGGTTACTGAATCATTGCCTTTTTTACCAACTACCCCATCTCACTGCTTCTCTTTGTTTCTTTCTTTCCCTCTCTTTCCCTGTCTTTTCCTATGTCTTTACTGCTCATTCTCACTTTTCTCTCTTTCTTCTTTCTCTCTTTCCAGTAGATGATGTCCCACCTTATTTTAAGATGGAGCCTCCTCAGACCCAGGTTCACCTGGAGGGGAACCGCCTGGTCCTAACCTGCATGGCAGAGGGCAGCTGGCCCCTAGAATTCAAATGGATCTACAATGGTACCGAGCTTACACGTTTCTCCTTGGAATACAGGTGAAGAATGCAACCTTGCCTGCCAGAGCTGATTCTATTATCTTTTTATTCATAACTGTAATTAGCTTACTTCATGAGGACATTTTAGCAGCGTTTAATTGTAAGTAATAGCTCAATTGCTCATTTTTATTCTAATGCTACACTCATTTCTATGCATTTATTCAGGACTGATTTGGCTGCATGTCTCCCTTGAGACAGAACATCTTATGTTCAGGGGATTGTCAGAATTATTCCGATTTGTTTCTGACACCGTATTCAACATTCAGAGATGGTGTGAGCAGATAACTCTTATTTTCTCGCTTGCTGTTTGTTGTAACTTTCATTGCTGTGACAAAAATCGCACAATGCATATTTTCCATCAGATTGTGCAGTGTGGGTGGGCTAATTTCCTCTGTCAGCAGTGAGATGCTGTTTCACTGACTGTGTTCTTCCGGGTACTGTTTTATTATGTACTACAACCTTACACTAAGAGCACCGAATTTGGATATACTAAGGATAAAGCTTCAACAAGGCCTTTGTGTGTGTGTGTGTGTGTATATGTGCTTATGTATCAGTGTGTCTATTTGTACATGAGCTGTATGCTTGTGGGCCACTGGGCCTGCATGTGTGTACACAGTTGCAGTCCACAGAGAAAGTCAGTTTCTATCTAATTCTAGCCGTGTTTTCTGTACTCGCTACTCACAGTCTGACTAGTCCCCTAGACATAGACAGACACTCGCAGGTGGCATTGTCTGATTGCTATCGCTGGCTACCCCCTCCCCACATGCACGTTCCCTCTCCTGTCTGTCTTTCTCCCTCTCTCACATCCCCCCCCCCCCCCCCCCCCCCCCCCCCCCCCCATCTTTTTCTTCTTTCCCTGTCTTTCCTCAGCATTTGGCTGAGCTCTCACGTGGCTTAGTCTCTGGGTCTGCTTTTCAGGCCAGCCCTCTGCTTGTTATTCTTCACCAGCCCTGATCAAAGAGGAGAACTGGAATCCATTTAATCAGACCTCCCCCCCCCCCAACACACACACACACACACACACACACACACACACACACACACACATCACCCACACTCCAACTTCCCACCCCACCCTGAATTGCAGTGCAGGGGAAACAGGGTAGACCGGCCGGACTCTACACTCCTAAGTGGTTGTAGAAACCAATTAACAGTTCTGGGTTTATCTAGCTATCATTTCACAAAAACCATTTAACATGAATGCCCCTCAGGGGAAAGACACGATATGGCTGCCTGGGACTAACATGTGACAGGTGCTGGTATTGATTCAACTGACTGAGGATACAGGATAACAACAGGTTTTTGTTAGTCCTGCCACTCAGAAACTCTTCTATCTTTGTTGTTTGCCCCACAGCTGGCCTAAAGATTACATTCTTCATACAGTCTTAAGTTTGCTATACTCTCCAGCACCACAACGCACCAAATCCCACTTCAAGTGGAATGCCATTTAAGCTGTGTTTCAGGTGCCCAATGATACATCTCGATTAATTTAGCATCTTGCGAATTGGGGAATACAAGCGCCAACATGACAAATGTCGCTGTCTGTCATGCTGATGATGACTAATGGCACTTTGTGTTGTGTGTGCCGATTAGGTACCTGATCCCTTCGCTGGACCGGCTGCACGCCGGCCACTACCGCTGCATTGTGAGAAATCGAGTGGGCGCTATAATGCAGTGCAGTACTGAAGTGCAGGTTGCCTGTAAGTGTGGGTTTATTTCCATACATCTCCAGTTCTGACAGCTTAAGGGGAGGACACTGTTTTTGTTAAAGGCTTGTCATGCACAGTATGTGGATGAGTCACTCAGAGTAAAGGAGCTTAGTTTTTGAAGAAGGTACATGATGTGGTACTAATGACAATTCTTGCTTTTCATTTGATTTGTTGCTGGCATGCACTTCCAACAATTTCCCTAGTATTAATTCAATGTTTACTCCCCTTCTTTTTCATCCCTTCTTATGCTCTTTATGACTGCTAGATATGGGTGGTTTTGTGGAGGGTGAAAGGTCTCAAACTGTATCCCAGGGTGAGGGTGCTCTCATCCACGCCCCGCAGATACACAGCTTCCCCAGGCCACAGATCACCTGGTTCAGAGATGGCCGTAAGATTCCCTCCAGCAGCCGAATGTAAGTCAACCTTCACCTTCAGTTTGTTTAGTTTTAGCAGAGCGTGTGTGCATGTGACTTGTGTTTTTCTGTGCATGTCTGAACAAGTGCTCTCATATATGAGTTGCTGGTGAACGTTGAGTTGCTGAAGCAGAATATCTTTCACTTCAGAGAACTCCAAGAAGTTCAATACTGCTCACAGATTTTCTACAATCCCCCACACACCATGAATGAAGTTGAGCAGAGTAGTTGATGAACGAATGTTGGCGCAGGCCCTGTGTTCATCATTGAATCCCCTCTCAGTGATAAAGCGGGTTATTATATCGCCCCTATTGACTTTGCAGGCAGAATGATTGAAAGGTAGAGACAGAGCAGGCAGCAGGGGAACCAATTAGACAAAATTGGACAAAAGGCCTCCATTGATGATATGTTTGACTGACAGCCCTCACCCCTGGGTGGATTTGTGTGTATGGGGTGTGTGTGTGTGTGTGTGTGTGCATATGTGCATGTGGTAACAATCTGTGTGAGGCTGTAAGTGCAAAGTGTGGGAGTTCTGTGGGTGACTGTATATCTGAAAAGGCTATGCTTCGAGTGTGAGTGTTTTTGTCTGTTCAGATATGCAATTTTCCTGAAGAGATACTGTGCAGGTAATCACCTGAGATTAATTTTGCCACTCAGACAAATAGAGGTAGACAGTCCACACAAATCCTCAGAAATCACCTCCTCATCTATTATTCAGCAGTGAGCTCTGCCATGTTGTAGCTGACATGCAGACTTTTACCCTGAGTTGCGTGCTCTCGCTTGAAGAACAGATTGGTGCATGCACGCTCTGGCTACAGGGCTCCAACAACGCAGTACAAGCACTGAAGGAAATTGAAAGAAAAACCTCAACCCCTTCCATGTGTTTCGACCAATTCCAGAGCTGGTTACTATGCAGCTGACTCTTATCAGAAGTGAAGCGGTGAAGCTTTTCTCTGTGACAATAAGAGGCACTGACAGGACACTCTGCATTTAACGCTTGTTTGCTCGCTTTGTGTCAGGCCACATTGATATTCACAGGCGTGTGTGTATATTGGTGTTTATGTGTTTGCATGTAAGTGTCTGTTGACTCGGTTAGAACCACGTCTCCTAATTGTCCAGGAGTGTGTCTGTTTATCCTGCACTGATCAGGCAGATGCTGGCAGATACGAAGAGCCTAATCTTGCCGCGTGCTTAACGTCAGCTCTCATTTAATGGGCCCTTCTCAAACGTTTTAGACCATCAGCCAAACTAACATTCAGCCGTTCTAAAGAAATAGGTTGGTATTTTTCAAGCCAGTTGCTATTGCGTAGGTTTTACACTTATTCATCCTGTTTAATTGTATCCTACATAGCTTTTCATAAGTTCTGTTAATGCAGTTAATGTGGGACAAATCAAAAATCCATTTTAAGCACAAAAGACACTCCACAGATCAGGCAAGCTGAAATTACATGATACAACACATTATAGTGAGTGAGTGGTTACAGCATTTAAAGAAATATTGGGGTGTTTCTGTGAAAATTGAGTATATTTCTAAATTAGGGACTTTATGTACTTAAGCTTTCAGCATTTGTCTGTTGCCATTATTCAGCACTATATACTGGAGCAAGTTGCACAGAGATGGACTCTGACTGTGACTCACATCTTACAACTATACTACAAATACGCAACAACAGCTACATTCATGAGTTGTACAAAAGCTACTGTAGGACCTATTAATTTATCTGGATATATTAAGAATCTTTTCCAACCAAAGAAAACGTGGCCGACTGGGCAAAACTCAGACTGGCCTACAGAGTCCATGAGACAAGACCAGCCTAACTTATCTTAAGCCACCTGGGAACATACAGCAATTGAAATAAAGGTACGCTTTGTATACCCACATACTGACTTACTGCGGGAACGGTGTGCATAAAATAACAAGATAAATTATGAACTATCTCTTTAAGGCACTGGTACCTTGTAGATAGACATGCTCATAAAACTTGTTTTATATGCTTCATTTCAGACATAATGTGTGTGTGTGTGTGTGTGTGTGTTGTGTATCAGTTTACCCTCAGGATTTATTGACTGTGAGAAACAAGCACTCACCAGCCTAATGATATGAGTGTATATGTGTGCTTGTTAATGTGTGTATGTGTTTGGTGTGTGTTTGGGGACATATTTTGGAATGCCGAAGTCAGAGGCAAATTGGTTACTTGATTTAGCTACATTCGGCACTACCTAAAGTTCTTTTTGTCTTTATTAGGGTAAAGTTGAGTATAAGTGAGTGTCATGGGAATGAATGTAAGGCAATGCAGTGTCCTTAAAAGCTAAACAAATGTGTGCATGTGTGTGTTTGTGTGTGCATGAATATTCATCCAGTGCAATCACCCTGGACAACACGTTGGTCATCTTGTCCACTGTGGCCCCTGATGCGGGACGCTACTACGCCCAGGCAGTCAATGACAAGAATGGGGAGAACAAAACCAGTCAGCCCATCACACTCACAGTGGAGAGTAAGTACACATGAAGACACACACACTCATTCAGGTGCACATGCAACCACACACATTTAAGCAACAGACTCCCTCGCCCACTGAGTGAAAGACACTCATCGCTGGCAGATTGTCAGCATATTGCATTAACAGGTTGTTGCAGATGAATGTAGTTTAAAAAAAAAAAATAAAGTTTTATTTGTCATATTATTTTTCAGCTCAACACTTATTTATTCAACATAGCAGCTACACAACAGGTGGCTCAGGCAGATGCTAGAAGCAGAGATTGCGCCCTCTACTGGTTCATCGTATCACTCCTTTCTGCCGTTTCTTCTCTCTGTCCAACAGACATAATCATACACATTACCTTCACCCAAATAGTTGTCCTCTTGTTCTGCCATCCTCCTCTAACCTCTGGCTTGAGCAGTGAATTACGGTCATAAGATGCCTTTTAGGTGGAGCTCCAGCAGCACCTGTCTGACTGACTGGATGTGCAAGCTCATAAAGTGGACCTTCGGTTTTATCGCTCCTCACAAAAAGTAGATTTATGAAAATGACACTGAGCGAACCAGGTGATTAAACATACACACACCCACACAAACACTCACACATCAGATTAGAAGGTCGGCCTCACTTATGAACAACATGTTCACAACTTAAGGTTTGGCATTGGTCACGCTAGTATGGCTACATGTCAAATCATGCTTTGCCGAACCTGACGCATCCCTATCCTCCCACCTCTGTCACCTTTTTCCATCTAAACAAAATCAGTCTGTCTCTGTTTAGTACAACTAGCCAGTTAAAGGACTCCCTTAATATATTTCTAACTAGCGGGCCCCTAAGATAATATTTATGATTTTATTTTATACCACATATAAAACAACCTTTGTTAAAAGATATCACACTCATAGGATTTGTCTTATTTATCTGATAGAAGTTTTGACTATTGTATGATGATTTTAAATATCTCGCTCCAGCATCTGCTCATCATATTATTAATACAAACAGTTTATAATTCAGCACTCAATACGCATGACACAGCAATCTGTGGGGACCAGATATCACTGAATATCACTGAATCTGGCCTTGTGGATCATACAACCGTATTTTGCATCTGAAAGTCAATGAGTTTTTTACAGCTGCATTTGTTCATTTTAGCAATTCTGTGGAGAAAAGACAGAAAAATATGCAGTAGAGGGAGCGTGTTGATCCAAAGGGAGCATACAAATGAGAGAGAGCCAAGTCTAGTAAAAAGCAATCTGACATTGGCTAGTACTCCAATTGGACAGACATTTTGCGTTTTTGTTTTATTCTTTAGAGTGTGAAATTCACTACAGTTGACTTAGGTTTACATTTGTCTTTGAACATGGACAGATGTAAACAATGTGGTGACATTAGTAGCAGGAATTTGCTATGCAGGTCACCATGTTGTTTACTTTTCCCTTTTAATTAGAAGATTACACACTTGAGGTTTTCTCAACACTGAGAGTTTATGAACTGAACGACATTAATTAATGTCTGCCAAGGAACGAGTCCTTTCTACTGGAAAATAAAATGAGTTATTTGACAACTCAAATGGATTCCCAGTTGTCACTGTGTCCCTGGCAAATAGACAACAGCGAAATATTATGAAATTTTAACTTAACTTAACAAACTTGTTTCAATATTATATTTACACAAAAGGTTTGATAAACCTTAAATAGATAGAAAGTTTAATATCTGCACTCTGTTTGCAGGGGACAATTTTACACAGGAGCTCCATCAACAATTGACTGCATCAACAATTCCAATCAATGGACCATTCATAGATTATTTATATATTATGTGCTGTTTGTACACCTACCAATTAGTGATCTTAATAACCAGTTTGCTTACTCTTGATGTCTTACTCTTCTTGCTAGAGGATGAATGTTAGCATTGATAGAATTCTTCATCTGCCCTCTCCATCAATCACTTCTTCTTCTCCTCCTCCTCTCCTCTCTCTACATCTACTTCTTTTCCACGGAGACCATAAGACCCACAACAATCAAACTTTTCTCATAATCTCACCCTTTAATGAGGCAACAAAAATTTACATCAATCAGCCAAATGCATGTAATCTAACATTTTAGCCAAGAAATTCTGATCCAAGTGATTTGGATTTTTCCTCATAAATCCCTTGGACCTAGGCAAATCATTGCAACATGTTTTTATTTCTTCTTCTTTTCAATTTTTTGACTCATCTGACGACTGGACAGAAAGCTGTTCTTCATGGATTGATTGGTCTTCACTATGCTAATTGATACTAATGTCAATAATGCCCTCAAGATTATGCTTGTACCACCATAATGAAATGGACTAATTGGGAGGTCTAGTAGAATTCAAAAACCTTTCAGCTGCACAATTTGTCTATTACTTATCCATCAATGGGTAAATCCTCTGCCTTTAAATATGCCTTTTAGACACACACACGCACACACACACACACACACACACACACACACACACACACACACACACACACACACACACTCACATCTCTTTAAAAGGACAAATTTTGCCTCTACATTCAGATTTCTCGCTTCTAAACCCAATTTATGTTTTTTGTCTACAAAACATGATAATGCATTTTAGGGTCAGGGTCCACCACTTACCTGGTTTATACTTTTAAATACAATAAGCATCTTATTTGTCTACTGTGAACATTTGTACTCTAGGCCATGCTTTACAGTGATTTTAAAAATTCAACCTCAGCCTTATGCAGCGTAGTTCATTCAGAATTTATCATGTGGGCGCCCCACAAACAAATTGAATTTCACATTGTAAATTGTATTTTAACAACTTATTCAATATGCTGTGTTAAACTGGGATTGTAAAATTGTGAAATCATGATTTTAAACTCTACAACTGAAAAGCTGGAGACTGGAATGAAGCAATCAAAAGGGAAGCAGTGCCAAATAGCAATAGCCCATCAGGAGGGCTGCTCTTACATTCAGGCTGTGTTTGTAGAGGAAACTTTGTCATTACACTGAGATTCCACAAAAATGTGCCTTGAATGGGTCTGATTTCCAATGAGATGGCACAAAATAACAATAATCATTAAATAAACTTGATGACGGACCCTGTTAACTTGGGGTAGCCTTGAAAAGAAGTATGGAAATGCACATTGGCACATACAAACACACTTGCATGTATGTATACAGACTCTGCACACAATACACCGTAAACGTGCAATCACTCACATACATACATATAAACACATAAAGAGCGCACAGCCCCATACCCATACTCCTGGGAGGTTGGGGGGAAAATGAGATCAGATTCAGAGAAAGATCACTGATTGAGGGCAGTGAATCGATGGTTGGCTGGAGGCTCTGTGAAACCCATGAGTGATGGTGCTGCATTTAATCGCCTTTTGTGTTTGTCTCAATTATGCTACATAATGGCTTCTAACACCTGGTCTAACACCGTGCTCAGGAAACACTGTGTGCTCTAGAAAAAGGATCTAAAGTAAAGACAGAGGTGTTAATAGATGGGTGATAGCATGCTGGCAACTTGCTGGTGAAAGTGACAGATTGTCAGTCTCTACGTAAGGATCAAATCATGCTCAGTCGGCTATAATAGGTAGAAGCCCAGGCTTAATCTGAGGTCTGCATGTTGTATAGATTTTTTCAAATGTTTATATCCACCTCTATGCATTTCTGTGTGTCTGATAGATGTGGGAGGTCCTGCAGACCCCATCGCCCCCTCTATCATCATCCCCCCCAAGAACACCAGTGTAACCATGGGGAGAAACGAGGCTATCATGGAGTGTGTTGCCAATGCGAGGTAAATTTCAACACATGGATAATGAGGAAAATGCAAATGCACATGGAGGAACATGCACACATTATCAAAACACCTCCACCTTCTCTCGCCTCCACATCTGATATTTTGTGATTTAAATGAATTTTGAAATCTTTTGTTTGAACATGATACAAACGTATTTTGTACGTCTTTCATTTTGTACCTCTCCTCCATTCTTCCCTTTGATTCAAGGCTTCACTCTGTTCTCCCTACCTCGCGCAATCCCAGGCCTGAATTCAGACTATTATCTCCAATTCAAAGACTTAATCAGAATGACAGATGTATCCCATTGCTCCCTCAATGCTCCATAACCTTGAAACAGAATATGAATCTGTATTAAAAACCACATTCCCTATCTCTTGCGCTCTTTTTCCCCTTTTCATCTTTTTCTACACCAGACCCCTTGTCAAAATGAGTATTACTTGGAGGAAAGACGGGGTACTGGTCAACACGGGGATCCGAGATTTCGGCCGTAGAGTGGTCATCAGTTCGCCTGCAGTCAGTGACAGTGGCTACTACGAGTGTGAGGCATCACTCCGCAGTAGCAGTGTCCCCTCAGTCACTGCCGGGGCCTTCCTGCATGTTCTCGGTAAATAACCCTCAGTTTACATTTTAACCTCGCACAGAGCAGCTGAACCTAAATTATCCGAATATTGAACCAATGTGTCATTTTAGTTGAGTTGATGTTTCCTGGAGTGGCACTGCTAGTTCACCAGAGAAGGGCAGAGATAAAAAAACAACAAAACAAAGATGATTTGTGAGTTGTTTTGAAAGGCTTTAACGTTTAATTCTTTTTCTTCTTCGAAACAGAGTATCCTCTGTTTGTCAAAGAGCCACCAAGTCACATCAGTGCAGAGATGGAGAAGGTGGTGGATATCCCCTGTCAGGCACGAGGTTAGTGGTGTTTGTTTATCTCTGTACTGTTGCGTGTGTGAAAGAGCAAAGAAGTACCAGAACAAGAACAAAAAGAACAAAAGGGTTACAGTGACAAGGGAAAAAATAAATCCTCTCCTTTCTCTGCAGGCACACCGCAGCCAGACATAGTGTGGTATAAAGACGCTGTGCCCATCAGCCCGGTAAAGATCCCCAGGTACAGGGTGTTGGTAGGAGGTAGTCTACAGATCAACGGTCTCCTGCCAGATGACACAGGGATGTTTCAGTGCTTTGCCCGCAATCCCGCAGGAGAGATCCAGACAAACACCTATCTAGCTGTTACTAGTACGTCCCCTTGAACATTTTTCAAAGCTATCTGCATGTCTGCTGCTTAATTCTGCTCATCCTCCCCTCTCTCTTCCCTCTTTTTTATTCTTAAATCCGCTCCTCTGTTCTCGTTTCTAATCCTCTTTTCTCCCTCTCTCTGGCTTTCCTCCTACACCCATCTATCTGTATATCTCTTTGCATTGACAGATTTGTCGGGCAATTATTTGCTATTTTTGAATCAAAGTATGTGCAGGAGAAGCAGAGAAACGGAGGCGCCTTGTCAGATTCTCAGAGCTGTCCCTGAGAATGAGACCTGACAGCCGGCCCTTTTGTCAAGTCTATTAAGCTCTCAGCTGCCGTCTGCTTTATTAGGGAGAAAGCTGTTTATGTCTCTCATTATCACCTCTGTCTCACCTGATTTTGTTTGTATGTGTGCGTGTGTGTTTCTGTGTGTGTGGCTGAACCCCTTCCCTGTCAGGTATCGCTCCCAACATCACTGCTGGCCCCTCTGACAGCGCCGTTATTGACAGCATGTCAGTCATTCTTCATTGTGAGACCTCAGGAGCCCCACGGCCAGCCATCACCTGGCAGAAAGGTACGTGGGTCAACAGCATTCAAGTCCTGCATTTGGGCTTGTCGAAGTTATGCAAGAGTTACAGAAAGGATTCAGACTATGCATTTTCTCCAAACAAGCTTCTTTACTTTTGCTGCACTGCTTTCACTCCTGTTTGTTTTCCCTGACATTTCTCCAATACCCTAATCTCTCTTTCTCTTTTTTCCCCCTTTTTCCCCTGTCCTCTATCCCATACCATCAATCATTTCTGCCCTTCCCTGCAGGTGAACGTGTCTTGGCCAGTGGCTCTGTCCAGCTGCCCAGGTTCACCCTGCTGGAGTCGGGCAGCCTGCTAATCAGTCCCTCCCACCTGTCTGATGCTGGTACCTACACCTGCATGGCCAGTAACTCCAGGGGCATTGATGAAGCTTCAGCCGACCTAGTGGTCTGGGGTAAGCATAACAGAAAGTGAATACTCTGTACACACCATTCATATTGCTTGCATTGTCTGTGAACCCGTGTCTTCACTTCATCCAGCGCATGTAGAAAATACGGTAACACTTTCTATGAAGGTCATCACTATAATGACTTATGCATATATTTATAACACGATATAATGCATCCATAAGACATTATAACAATTGTTATAATCACTTACAAACATGCATTAGGCGCTATAGCAAAGTTCATAACGTATTATGACCTATTGATTTAATATTTTATAACTAAGAGTAATACCAGTTTATATCAATTTGCGGCAAGAATCTCCAACCATGTTCCATAACACATTATAACCATCGACTCTGCCTCGTTATAAATACACTTTAGTCACCATTTACAATTAGTGATATAAAATGGAATAATAGCTTATAGTAATGTTTAAAGTTATATAGCATGTCTTTGTTTGCTTTAAGTAAAGTGACACACAGGAAAACAACTTTTATTTATGTTTCTTCAATTTATGAACAATCTGTATGGATTTTGAACATTTTGCAGTATAGCACAAAAACACAACTTAATTACATCAAGAAAACTCATTGTCAGGGTGGTGAGAGATCACTCAAGAGAAGACCTGTTGCCGACCAACATCATGTAACGTTAATGCGAGGCTCAGATGTAATCACAGATGAATGGCGAGCCTATGGACAGGCCCTAACAGATGCAGTGGACGATTAAAGACAACCACTTCACAAAACGTAGCCTATAAAAAAGACATTTTAAAGTAATTGAATGGGCATACTGTTTGGGCAGTAGGAATGAGAATCTCTTGGCACCTCACGATTCGATTTGATTAAAATTCAGATGGTGATGATCCATCTTGTGTAAATTCTGGATAATTACTAAACATTTCGTTTACACATTAAAATCCTAAAGAAATGTCTCCTCAATTGCTTGTTGTTATGGAACATGGTCAGAGATTCTTGCCGCACATTGATATACACTGGTATTACTATTACTTATAAAACATTAAATCAAAAGGTCATAATACATTATGAACTTTGCTATAGCGCCTAATGCATGTTTGTAAGTGATTATAACAACTGTTATAATGTCTTATGGAAGCATTATATTGTGTTATAAATATATGCATAAGTCATTATAGCGATGACCTTCATAGAAAGTGTTACCGAAAATACTATAAATATTTTAAACAAGAAAAAGAAACACACTTCTTTTTTAATCCATAACTTATAAATTACCTGGTTCCTGAAAGTCATTGTCAAGATATTCGGCCTACAGTTTAATGACTAATGCATGTACTCATTTCCTGTGCATAAAATGACAAATTTCAGTCCTGGAAAGTCTTGCAAGATACACCACCCATCAGAAATACTGTGTGAATCACTCTGTTTCAGAAGGACATTGAGTGAGAGATGAGACCAAGTCCAGTAAGCTCTGTTCAATCCGCTGTTCAAACACAGTCTGTGAATAACAACCTCTCTGTGTGTTCCCAGCACGTACCCGCATCACTAAACCGCCACAAGACCAGAGTGTCATCAAAGGGACAAAGGCTGTTTTGACCTGTGGTGTGACCCATGACCCCAGTGTCACTGTCAGGTAATGATGACATCCACTTGCAATATCTGTTGGAATTTTTTTCAAGTATGTAGTCTTCTTTTATTCACAAACAATTTTTAATAAATGCCAGACATCACATACTTTTTTGTAACTATTCCTTGATGCAACCCTAGTCTAGAAAACACGCTTGGGTATCAATGTCGTGCTTAATTAGTTTATGAAATCTGCAAGAGATCTTATAGTGTTTATCCACCCTTAGACGACCTCCTATGGGAAGATTTTGAAACTCTTAGAGTCTGATTGAGGAATTAGTCCATCGCTTTTCCTCACTCTTCAGACAGACTTGAGCATGATAGAGTGTGTGCACATGCATCTGTCTCCGAGGGAGTGAAATGATGTCTTTGGAGCCCAGTGATTAGAGTGCCTGTCACCTGTGGGCCCAAGGCATTGATCAGATCGCGGGGTAAACAGATGAATATGTAAACAGAGTAATAACTTCAGACAGCGCCTTTAATTAAACGCAACACAGAGGAGATTAGCTGGAAAGCCCAAACAGACGCAATTAATCACAAGAGCTCCTAGTGTGCGCACGCGTGTGCGCCTATGTATGGTGTTGGGGGGGGCTGTACTGTATGTGTGACAGAGAGAGATGTTTTTCAGATACAAATCACTTAGCCATCAGCCCCACAGGGCTTTTCATTGGTGTTAGCGCCTTCTGTGTTTTTGCTGGATGATCTGACACAAAGCAAACGGATTTACTTTCACCACGCTTACAGATATAGAGTGTTAAAGTGTGACTGTGTGTGTTTGTGCGCCCTGGTATGTGTACTACTCTTACATACACATGTTTGAACCTCCAGGTATGTGTGGGAGAAGAGTGGCTCAGTGATTGACGTGAACACGTTGCCCCGCCTGCGGCTGGATCCCGACGGGACCCTGCACATCTCCCAGACGTGGTCGGGTGACATTGGAACATACACCTGCAGGGTGACCTCAGTGGGTGGTAATGACTCCCGCAGTGCCCACCTCAGAGTCAGGTCTGCATATTTGCCTCATGTCTCCCCTGTCTTATCTTGATGTCTGTATTTTTTTTTCCCTCTCTTATTTATGTCGGGCCACAACATGATAGATGGATATTTTCTCCGCTGTTGTGGTTTATCACTGCTCTCCTCTAATCCATCAAACCCTCTAATATTTACAATGCAAGGCTCTTGGTTTGGCTGTTTGATTCTGTTATTTGCCGCCTCTCTTGTCTGATTCTATTCCTCTTTATCACTTGTCCCCTCTCACATGTATACATGTACATGCAGGCAGCTGCCTCATGCTCCAGAAAACCCAATAGCAGTTCTGAGTACCACAGAGAAGAGGGCCATCAACCTTACATGGGCCCAGGCCTTTGATGGCAACAGCCCCCTGATCCGCTACATCCTGGAGGTCTCAGAAAACAGTGAGTGGTTTATCACTAAGGCACCAGTGTCACCATTAACAATGCATGTTTCTCAAAAAACTGATGCATTTCCTTTTAGTCATTTAAAAGGAAGCGCTCATTTGCAACCCTTCTTATTATGCACCATTTCAGTTGTCTCCCTAAAATCGCATCCTCTCTTACCTCCTGCAGTCAGTATACCTCAATTGCCTCACCTGTACGCTTCCTTGCAAATGATCAGGAGAACCAAATTGTGTTGATGCCCAATGCTCTTATCTCCCTTTCGCTTGATAAAATCAAAGAAGTGGGAATGCTTTCACCCATAGAGAGTAAATCGGTCAGCCATTTCTCATCGACGCTCAGGCTAACTGAGAAGATGACAACTCATTAAAAGGAGAATGGATCCGAGGATGCAGATGGGATCTGGTTTTTGGATAATTGAATTTCAATCTGATATTTAGATTGAGTGTACACAAAATAAATGACTTGTTTTTTATCAGTAGCCGCAATATTATGACTGAAAATGAAACAATGGCGTGCGCTAATAGTCTGGAATAACATTGGATTTAAATTGGAGTTTGCAAGTGCTGAAGAGATTTTCCTCAAGAATGTAAATGTTCTCACAAGGTCATTTACTGTTCACTTGCTATTGCTCCTAGCTCTGTTTATTCTCACTCTCAGATGCCCCTTGGACGGTACTGCTGGCCAACATTGAACCAGAGTCTGTCGGGGTTACTGTTGGTGGCCTCATCCCAGCGCGATCGTACCAGTTCCGCCTGTGCGCCGTCAACGATGTCGGCAGAGGCCAGTTCAGCAAAGAAACTGACCGGTGGGTACTGCACTCAGCTGCCTCTGCTGTATATTAATAATGTTGCTGGTAGACTGTGGAACTTAATGTGTATGCTTGCTGTGAGTTCAGCATTGCACTCTGAAGGCTTTCACAGTTCTGGAACAACCCGTTCTTCCCCCTCGACTTGGCAGTTCAATAGAAAATTCCGTGATTTTTTCCTGCTGTTTTTTTGGTCTTCACTCCTGCGGGAGTGAGTGAGAGATGAGCCAGCTTCGGGATGGGCCTTTTCAAGATAAAACTGTGAATGAGCTGAAATTGCGCTTTGTGACGACTTGATGGGTGCGCTGACCCAGCTTCATCTCTCTCCCTCCTATTAACTGTCTTTGCCGTATTTCATGAGCAAAATACAGAGAGGCTTGAAAGAGGCAGAGCTTCACACAGAATCAAATCTCAAGTGAATTTTCTTGACTGGCAAGACTAAACGGTCATCATCATGCATGCACACCCCACACACACTCATAAACATATGCATTCTTAGCTCATTACAATTCACCTATGCACACTACTGCCTGACCTTGTCCACATCAGCACAGCCCATTTGCTGCTTTTATACCTGTGGCAAGGAACTCCCTCAAACTGAAAGCCATCACAACCCATCACGCACCTTTTTGCACCACACGCTCATTCACAGAGCTGAATTCCTGTGTGAATGTGCGCAGACAAGAGAGCACCACAGGAGGGTGACTGAGAGTCGGTGAGGGTGCAGGGCTTTTCTGAGGTGTCTCTCTGGCACACCTCTTTGATCCTAAACACTCTGCTTCATCTCCTCCAAAGCAGTGCTCCGGTGCACTGGGAAGAAATCAAGATGTCATCTTAAATTGACTTAAGGGAAAAGTCTGTCTGGATCTCTCTTTCTTGTTCTTTTATATCTTTCTCTCGCTCATGCTGGCTCTCTATTGTGCTGCTCCATTTTTACCAAGGCCTGTTTTATCCTTGTCATGCCACAGCAAGATGTCCCTCTGCGGACAGTATTATAGAGAATATTTTTTGGATAAAGACACAGCCACACTTATCCCAACTTTCCTTTATGGTGTTCAGAAAAATACAAAAAGTGGGCTCTATTATGATTTGATGTTGATGATGAAATGGGATAGAAATATGCAGAAACACACGATAATGAAAGCATAGTTTCACCCTTTGTCTCTTCTATCCCTTCTCCTTTTCTTCCCTTGCTGCCGCAGACTAACTCTCCCTGAAGAGCCTCCCAGCGCCCCCCCTCAGACAGTCATCGCAAGTGGCCGCACCAATCAGTCCATCATGATCCAATGGCAGCCACCCCCGGAGAACCATCAGAATGGTCCCCTCCAGGGCTACATCATCAGGTAAGAAGACCATGACAACCTGCCTAATTTCTTCCCAAGGATAGGTGCCTGTCAAGGGCCAATGCCATTCAGAAGTGATAATAACTGTTATGTCAGCTCCTTTTCTTCCTCTCCATTTCGCTTCGTTCTCGCTCACTGCTGCAGTAGAATAATTGGTGTCAATTAAATACCTTCCTCTCCATTCATCTGTTGTCACCTCTCTTTTTGTAACCATTTTAAAACTGTTCTGCATGGCTTCTCTTCCATTACAGTCCTCCCTCCCTCTCTATTTTTTCTGAGAACCTGTTCTAATATATTTATATTCATGTCTGTCTGTGTGGTCTCTGTCTGGTCTGTCTCTCCCCCTCTCTATCGATTACTCCCTCTGCTACCAGGTACTGTCTGTCAGGGCTTCCAGTGGATTGTCAGATGAAAAACATTACCAACCCAGACCAGAACAGTCTGCTCCTGGAGGACCTCATCATCTGGACCAACTATGAGATCGAGGTAGCAGCCTATAATGGAGCAGGAAGGGGCACCTACAGCCACAAAGTCACTGAATGGACACTGCAAGGAGGTAAGGGCTACACAAAGGCTTTGTATCATATATACTGTATATTCCCAAGAAAGCCTACAAGCATTCCAAGCAGCCAAGTTAAGTCAGGTTATGAATTTCAACATTTTTCCTGCAGCTTAGATGCTTTAAGTACGAGATGGCTGTATTTGGTTCTACAAATTCCATTAATTACCTCCGGCCTCATCGTGTTAGTCCCTTGGATAATGTTAAGCCTGTGGCACAAAACCTGACTGATAGTTAATCCAATCATCTGTTTTTAACAATCAGATAAAAAGAGTTTTACAGCCAGGCTTTCTCTGCAGAATGATTTTAAAAATCCTTTCCTAACCTCGAAAAGGTTATTCCCGCATTGTTGTTCTGAAGACTACTTACACCTGTCTCGATCAGAAGTCAGCAGTTAGGGCAGAAACCAGGAGCAAGGCTTTTAAAGGAATGTAAAAGACGTACAAGAAAACGGCTAAGTGCTTTTTGCCTCTCAGCATTGTCTATTTGTTTTTGTCAGGTTTTATCTAGTTCATTTAATTTCTGGTTAAAGTGCTGCAGTACTGTACAACAAATTGTGTGCAGACATGAGCCAACAGCTTCATAATCCAAACCACATTCTTTTGTTGATTTTTATTCTATCACCTATGGTTGCGTTTACTGTTTTTGTCCTCTGAATTCTGTTATTGAGCGTTGTTTTATTTCACAGAAAGTAAAATGTTCATATTGACCACCTGGAGACGTCAGTCGGCCTCTATCTCAGCACATATTTAATTGTTTCTGCACATAAATTTCCAGGTGATGATGTGCGTAAGACATCTGACATACCTTTCAGTGTTGCAAAAGCAAGCTGCCTCGGTTGACTTCTTTTCTCATTGTACAAGAGTAGTATAATTAGAGCACACATTGTGAACTTTCCCCGGTGTCATACAGCTACATATTTCCGTCACAGCCAGTGATTCCGACACCTTATGTTCCTTGCCTACCTGTCTATTCAAAATCTTCAGAGGATGAAAGTCACTTTTGTTACTGTGAAATTAAACCAAGTCAAATCTACGATTATTGTTGGTACCAAATCTAAATTGAATACACAATCTGGTATTTCAGAACAAACTGAGGTATAAAGCCAAAGTGTGATTTTACAATGTGACTCAACCATAAATCTTGCATTAACATGCTGAATTTTTTTCAAGAATCATAGGCTATAGCTAATGCATCAGCATGTTAAAATATGAATCCACGCTTTTATTACAAGAAGACTGAATAATGGTCTTTTTCTGGCTTCCTAAAAAGTATGTTTTTAGATCAGATTAGATTTAGTTCAAATCACTGCTGCTAGACTTTAACAAACACAAGAAAAAGGAAATCGCTCCTGGTTTAGATATGCTGCACTGGCTTCCAGTTTGATTTTAAATTCCTTTAACTTGTATATAAAGCTTTGAAAGGCTTAACACACTCACATATCTCTGAATCCCTGTCATGTTAAATCCACTCCATGAACAGAGATCCTCTACACCAGACTCACTAAATATTCTCAAGAGAAAATTGGAAGGGTTTCCATTTCCTATTCTGTTCCAGTCCCTGTTCCTCAAATACAGTTATTAGAGAGGGTGAATCAGCAGATATTTTGATTTCATTAGATTTTACAGGTGTTGTATATCAGTTGGTTACACTGGGTTTAAGTTTAAGTTAATTTATTTGGCTTTCTGTCTAAAATACTATACAGAGACAAAAAACTGACGTTCCTTAACCAGGGTGTTAGTCTCATGCAGTGGATCTGAGCCCCGCACTCACAAACTTGCTCGCTGTCCGAGTTGTTATTATAATTGTACTCCACGTAAACTTTAATGACAGTCATTTCTCCTGATCTGCTTTCTCTGGTCTTTTCTCGCTGTTTCATCTTTACATTCCTCCGTAGCTCATTGATATTATGAGCACTGAGCAGGTGTGTGTGTTTGTGTGCATAAAAGATGGCTTTTGCTGCTGTCAGTTTCTTTTGGCTAGATGATTATAAAATACTTGAAATTGACGGATTCTACCTGGAACACATTATCATTAAAACCTTGCAAACTTCAGCATACATGTGATGTTTGATCAGTCGATAAATTAATAAGCGGGTCCAAATAAGAGTCTGGTGCCTCTGCAAATAAACAAATGTACTGCATTTGCAAAGAAGCTCAAGATCGTTGTGTTTAATTAACAAAAATTTGAAACCTTGGAGTTATGGCAAACATCACCATTTTATTTCCGTGTCACTTCCCTTGCAAAAAATAAATAATAATTTCATCAACCAAGTTACTGTCGGGGAATAACAACAACGAACAAGGCATTCATGTTGTTTAACTCAGCTCTCATTAATTGGATGTTTCCGTCATTCACTCCATTAAACGCGCAAGAGCAGATCATGATGTGCATTTAAATACATTCAAAGAGAACTGAGGATAGGAGACGAGAACCAATACTGGCCATTCAGCTTCATTAATGTGCGAGTCCCTGACCTTTTTCCGGTGTTACATCACAATCGCATGCTCACTTCAAACAAACCGCTGCAGGGTTCACCTGGAAGCCGCCTGAGGCAACAGCTCTCACACCCAGTTTGATTGGCATGTACTTACCTCCCCAAATGAGCCAAAATAAAAAAAAAGAATCTTCATCCTGATTCTCACGCTCTAAACAAGGCTGGCCTGAAAGCGCCTGTTTCAAGTTTTTTCCCTTCCTATCTCATCACTATTCTCTCTTTTTCTCCCTCCCTCTGCCTGTCCCTCCCCCTCTCTCCCTCTTACTCTATCTCTCCTTCTCCCTGTTTTTTCTCCATCCTCTGGATCAGTGCCCACTGTGCCACCAGGAAATGTACAAGCCGAGGCTGTCAACTCCACCACGGTGCGTTTTACCTGGAGTGCCCCGAGCCCTCAGTTTATCAATGGAATCAACCAGGGATATAAGGTGAGCAGCCCCTTTCTGTCAACTAGTGCGCTCTAGTGGTCAGAGATAGAAGGGCCCTCAGTCAGAAGTGTCGGTGAATCATAAACTAAACAGATGTGAACCGTTTTTCTTTACTTTTTATTAAAACGTACGTGAATCTTGATGCTACCAGTTTTGTACACATTAACTTCCTGTCCCTTATCACATGATTTCCAGCTGTTGGCGTGGGAACCCAGTCGTTCAAACGAGGTCGCTGTGGTTACGGTGCGTCCCAACTTCCAGGACAGCGTTCATGTTGGTTACATCTCTGGCCTGAAAAGGTTCACAGAATACTACACATCAGTATTGTGCTTCACCACCCCCGGAGACGGCCCACGCAGTCCACCACAGCGGTTACGCACCCATGAGGACAGTAAGTGTTCCCATTCAGTATATTATAGCATTTGTAAAATAATTACTTGTCAGGCTGTTGCTCTGTTCGTTTATTGCCACTTTTTTATTATTCTTTATAGCCCCTGGTGCTGTGGGCCACCTTAGCTTCACTGACATCTTGGACACCTCGCTAAAAGTCAGCTGGAAGGAGCCTCAAGAGAAAAACGGTGTTCTCACCGGTAACCATTAAAGATAACGATATAACTCTGCTTCTCTCAATTTATCAAGTCACCGAGCTGTGTTTACTGTGGACACTACCTACCTACCTACTACTACTTAAATTTTGCCAATTCTTCCAGGCTATCGTATCTCCTGGGAGGAGTTCAACAGGACCAATACTCGAGTGACCCATTATTTGCCCAACCTAACGCAGGAGTACAAGGTGACTGGGCTCACTGCCCTCACCACTTACACCATCCAGGTAGCAGCCATGACCTCCAAGGGCCAGGGCCAGCTCTCAGCCTCCACTATTTCCTCTGGTGTACCCCCAGGTCAGTGTTGAAATCAGAAGATGAACTATTTGACTTTCATAAGTACTTAGTAAGGGCTAAAAGATTTTAAAACAGTCATTCTGCTTTCTGGGACTCAGCTGATTTCCACTCAGCTATTTCTAAAAGCAGTGATAGCTGGAATGTTATTTTAACCTGTCTTTCCTTTATCCTCTTCCGCAGAGTTGCCCGGTCCTCCGACCAATTTAGCCATCTCCAACATCGGCCCTCGCTCTGTCACGCTGCAGTTCAAACCTGGTTATGATGGCAAGACATCCATATCCCGTTGGCAAGTTGAAGCCCAGGTAATACGCTTCATTTCCATTTCAACATAATGAGAACAGTTGTTTGATGACTTAGTATTGGTGCGCGTGTTTTACGATACCAGTTAATTTGTCGATCAATTTGTTCAATCATCAATTTGTTTAGCTGCTGATATCACCCCGTTCTCTCTGTGCATTTCAGATTGGTATAATAGGAGAGAATGAAGAGTGGCTGATGGTTCATCAGCTGGCTAATGAACCTGATGCTAGATCACTGGAGGTCCTGGACCTGAACCCCTATACTTTCTACAGGTGAGCACACACTGTCTCACACACACACACACACACACACACACACACACATATGAATCTAAACATTTGTAACTTGTTACCCTTTGTCTTTATTAATCAATCTTTGGTTCTTTACTCATAAATAGATCCTATTTTACATTATACTACTACAATGACAACATTTCCTTTCGGGCATTATTAAAGTTTCATCTAATCTAATCTAATGTAATCCAATCCACCGTTATATGATTTATCCACCATCAGCTGGTTTCCTTTACCACAGATTCAGAATGAGTCAGGTAAACATTGTGGGCACCAGTCCGCCCAGTCAGCCCTCCAGGAAGATCGAGACCCTGCAGGCCCCTCCAGACATCTCCCCCGCCAATGTCACCCTACGCACAGCCAGCGAGACGAGCCTGTGGCTTCGCTGGGTGGTAAGTTGCCATGACTCATTGCCACTATGATTTTATAATAAGATACATTCCTATTCAGACTTGGACTGATGAAATTTGTGCTGTAGATTTAAGTATGCCTTTGCATGCAAACAAGCTACTTGAAATTGCTATGTGTTTTCTTTTTGTTCCTTCTCATTGGTATGGTGTAAAATCCTGTTGGGACTGAACTGGCAAAATGCCCATGGGATATTAAGTGGATACAACATTTATAAGATAAGCTTTATAAAATCAGATTTGGGCGATTTAATTTTGCATATAAAATCACAAAAATCGAAATGTTCATATATTAAAAGGTTTGACAGTAAATTATGACTTTCTCCATGACAGTTGCCTTCAACTTAATTGTCTCACAAGGATACATTTTGTCACGAAACCTTAATTCAGAACCTTAGACTTTAGCACACTATATTATGTCTTCATTGTATTGTGCTCTTTTGTTCGTGAAATGTTGCCTTTTCCTTTTTCTGTAAATCTGTCCTTGTGCTCTTGGGGCTGTTATTTGATGAATACAGGTGATGGCACTGATAGGGTTTTGGAAAGCTGCATGCACTGTCCTTGATTATTGCTGGTTCCTGCGTCAGCGTTTGTCTAATCTATTCTTCGCTACATCTGTCCATTATCATTGCTGTGCCAGTGCCTGAGCAGTGCCTGAGCAGTGCCAGGCAGCGAGAGACACAGATGCAAGATACTCCTGCAGCTCCTGCAGGATTATAAAGAGTGCATGTTACCTGGATTTAACAGCCGAGGGGTGTCAGCTATGTGATATGGCTCTACAAGTTAATGACATAGCTGAATGATTGTGGGCCTTTTCAAAAGCTGGGTGTTGAACTGTAATAAAAATTTTGTGGTCCACTTCCTGGCACTTTCATAGAAATAAGCCCAGCACAAATTTTGCTCACTTAGCATGCACAATTATGCATGAGTCAGTGTAAGATATACTGCATAGAGATTCCTACTGACTGAATGCCTTTTACAGTGATTGCAAGCACCCCCAAAACACACTTTTGCATAAAAGTTAATTGTAGCATTAATGTACTCAAACCAGTATTGCAGCCATGGCTTTAGTTGCCTTTCCCTACTACATTACTATTACTATATTATAATATTACCTATTTAAATAAAAGTATTAATATATTAGGATTAAGTTATAATTGATTTAACTGATTCAGTGAATGTGCTTTTATTTTCAAACAATGGGTTATTAACACATTTTATTAAAACCTCTCAATACAGTGAAGTGCTGAGAGGGTTTAGCCTCTCCTCCCATATTGCATCTCATCGTTCCTGACAACACCTCTTAGCTGTTGTAAAATCACTGTAAAGTACTGCCTCTCATGGCTTATTGCTTCATTATGCACTTAGTTATGATGTCATTTATATTGATCTTGGTTGAATTGGGGGAATAAAAACCGAAAAAAAATCCTCTTAGCCTCTTCCAGAGTGGGAATACAATGGGAATCCAGATCTCGTTGGCTACCGGGTCCAGTACTCTAAAGCCGGGTCTAAAGGGGGAGTTCTCTCCCATGTCATCATGGACCGGCTGGAGAGGGAGTTCACAATTGAGGACCTGGAGGAGTGGACAGAGTATGAGGTCAGAGTTCAGGCCATCAATGGCATTGGCTCTGGGCCCTGGAGCCAGCCAGTCCACGGCAGGACCAGGGAGTCGGGTGAGAAAGGAAATATATGCATACACATTCCAACCACACACTTCATCATGCGGGTGTGCTTGAAGTGTGCTAAGCTCTGTCCTTTACCTCTTATTGTAGTGCCCTCCAGTGGTCCCACCAACGTGTCAGCTTTCGCCACCACCTCAAGCAGCATCCTGGTGCGGTGGGGGGAAGTCCCAGAGACTGACCGCAATGGACTCATCCTGGGGTACAAGGTCTGCAGAGAATTTTCTCTATTTCTGTAGAACAATGAAATGTAATTAAGATCAGTATTTAGCAGATTGAGCATCGATAAAATTACTTTGAAAGTATGAAAACATCTTTCTGTGTTTACTTTTTTACTCCTCACTTCCAAAGTCATCTAACTGTATAAGATTCACCATGTATTTCAGGTTGTGTATAAGGAGAAGGACTCAGACACAGCTCCAAACTTTTGGACAGTGGAGGGCAACACCAGCCACAGTGTCCAGCTGAGTGGTCTGGGCAAGTATGTCCTGTATGAGATCCAGGTCCTAGCCTTCACACGTATAGGAGATGGAAGGAGCAGCTCACCATCCATTTTAGAGAGGACCCTGGATGATGGTAAACATATCCATCTTACCAACCTGTTAAATCCTGTTGTTATCTTTGAAATTGTATTTTTCTCTTAACAAATTTAAAAAAATCTTTTTACTGTGTTGAGATTATGTAACTTGTCGCTAATCAGTTTGTATCAAGCATTTTCTTGCTTGAGGTTTTTTTTTAAATGACTGAACTGTTCTTTATGTTCTTATTACTCCTTGTTTGAAGAAATATGTTAAGAGAGTTTTTTTAAATCATGTCTTGATAACAATTTGATAATAACTGAATTGTGGCTCTGCATTTTAAAATGGATATATTTCCTTGATCCAGTTTTGATCACTAAATGTATGCCACTCTTGCCTGATCTGTCATTCTGCTAATTTTATGTGTGATAGTACCAGGCCCTCCAGTCGGCATCCTCTTCCCAGAAGTCAGGACCACCTCAGTCAGGCTGATTTGGCAACCTCCTGCGCAGCCCAATGGCATTATCTTGGGTGGGTTTTCGATACACAGACTTTCATCTGTGACTTTCATCTCCGTCTACTATTGTTTGATTTTGTAGTGCAGCTGAATTGTTCTCTTTCCTCTTCCTTTTTTATGCATCATTTTATATTGTTATGGGTTTGTCTCCTTAGCCTATCAGATCACATACAGAAGAAACTCTTCAAACAGCAACGCCGCCACCGTAGACGTGCTGAGTCCCAGCGCACGACAGTACACAGCGTCTGGACTGAAACCAGAAATGGTTTATGTATTCCGCCTCACTGCTCAGACACGAAAGGGTTGGGGGGAGGCTGCTGAGGCGTTGGTGGTCACAACAGAAAAGAGAGGTAAGTGTAAAATACGGCAGCTGAAATCTATTATCTAAATCATTCACCTCTAAATATGAAGTTTGAGAGTGACTGAGTTTGTGTGTGTGTACTCTTCAGCCCGACCACAACCCACGAGCCGACCCATAGTGCCTCAAGAGGAAGTCCACGCTCGCAGAGTGCTGTTGTCATGGGAACCAGGCAGTGACGGCCTCTCCCCAGTTCGTTACTATACAGTCCAGTACAGAGAGCTGCCTGACAGCAACTGGACTGTCCACTCTGCATCAGTCAGCCACGAGACACACTCCTACATAGTGGATAGGTAAATGTGACAATTTTATTCCCCTATGCATCAGCACTTTTTTATTATTCATGCAGTCAGAAAATAGAAGTGAGTAGGGCAGAACATGATGTACATGCCATAGACATTGCACTTTTTTTCTCTCTTTAAAGGTTAAAGCCTTTCACCTCTTACCAATTCCGTGTAAAAGCCACCAATGACATTGGTGACAGTGAATACAGCCAGGAGAGTGAGGCCATCACTACGCTACAGGACGGTAAGAACTTGTGACTGCAGTAATTAGACATGGGCCAAACGTCACCATGCAGAAGACTCATTATAGTTGTTCAAGAACACTTTTGTGATTGTTTGCCTTTACATCCATGTTTTGACTTTTCACAGTGAATACTTTACGTCAACAGCACATGTATTTACTCTCAAGCGGTTCCCTACCAGACTGTTTGAATAATATATTACTCTCCTGAGCTGTGTTGGGTTGCTAACACAAAAAAAATGTTCTCATCTTCTCTAGCCCCAGACAAAGCTCCGACAATTCTGTCTGTTACACCTCACACCACCACGTCCGTACTGGTCCGTTGGCAGGTACGCTGTTGAAAAACTGTGCAGTGTGTTTTGTGAATGGAAGAATAAATAGTGAAAGTGGCATTTGTTTTTTGGGGGGAGTTTGTCTGTTCAGTATTGGGAATTAAGCAGACCTCATCTCTTTGTAGCCGCCCTCTGAGGATCACATAAATGGAGTCCTGTTGGGGTTCAGAGTCAGGTACCGGGAGTTACACTATGACCGTCTACGCAGCTTCACTATCCGCACAGTTAACAGTCCTTCTGCCAACTGGGCTGATCTCACTGGTGAGTTTACTTTTTCACTGCTTATTCATCAGCTACTTCTGGTTATATGCAGACAGTGGTGCTAGCTGGACTATTAAATGTACTTATTTTTACATCCACATATTGCTCTGATGCTTTCAGTAAGGCCTACAGTGTTTTGCAAAATAGACACTTGATTGCCACTCTTTCTCAATCCTGTGAACTACCCTCGTTCTCCCTAATCCCGCCCATCCTCTATCCAAACTGCAGCTCCTTACAGCATCAGGAACTTGAGTGAATCCTCGCTCACCCAATATGAACTGGAGAGTAAGTGTTATATCACCCTTTATGCCTCTCTTCCATCACTCTCCATCTGTTTGCATGTCATTTGTTTAATTTTACTTGCACAAAATCTGCCGTTTGTATGATAGTTTGCAGCAAGTGTATGTTACACCATCCTCCCACTAAGCTGTATCCGCTGAGGGACTGCAGCTTATGCTGTGTATATGACTTTAACTCCAAGTTGGCCTGTCATTATTTCCGTGTTTTTTCTTTCTTTTTTATCACTGAGATCTTCTCGTGTCCCCACAACAACCCCATCTTTTCACCAGTTTGCCTTGTTCAATTTGTGATGTCTTGCCACAGGCATCGCTATGACTGTATGTCTCTCTGGAGTAACTTATTTTTGCTCTTTTATTTTAACTGTTCTATTATAATGCTGCTATGGGTTCCCCCTTGCAGATTTGAGTAAACACAAACGCTACGAGATCCGTCTCAGTGTGTATAACGCTGTGGGGGAGGGTCCCAGCAGTGCGCCACAGGAAGTGTTTGTTGGAGAGGCGGGTATGTTTCCTCTCTCACTGTGCAGCATATGTGTTAGTCTACTTAACTTTAATCTTTATATCTTAAATGTTAAGCAATTCATATGCAACATATTAACACTCTGCCCATTCCTAGTCCCAACATCCCCTCCCCAGAATGTGGTGGTCCAGTCCTCAACAGCCACACAGCTGGATGTCACATGGGACCCTCCTCCTCTGGATGCTCAGAATGGGGACATACAGGGTTACAAGGTATCAATAATGTGTTCTGTGTTGCTACAAACCAGCCAAACTTACATCATGCCTTTCTTATTTTTATACGTTCATTGAAAAACATGAATGAACATGAATTCTGCACTCTGAACTCTTTTATTCTGTTTATAGATATATTTCTGGGAGTTTCAGCTCCAGAATGAGACAGAGCGCCTGCGTACTCTGTTCCTGCCGGAGCTCGGGGTGAAACTTAAAAACCTGACAGGCTACACCACCTACATGATCAGTGTGGCGGCCTTCAATGCTGCAGGGGATGGACCCCGCTCCCTGCCCACCAGAGGGCGCACTCAGCAAGCAGGTGAGTTACAGTAAATCCAGATGTGTTTGTGGAGATCTTCAAAAGATCAGTGACATTTATCTTGCAGCTTCTGCCAACACCATATAGCATTTCACACTCTTAGGTTCTGTATGCCTCTATCAGTCCCCCTTTGTCATTTGTACAGTGAAACTAATAACCATATTGTTTATTGTTCTCAGGTGCTTGTGTAAAGTAGTACCTCAAGGTTAGTTGTCTGTTCAGTCACAAAAGATACCTACAAAAGAATAGATGATGAGTGATTTCATCTTAAGTCACTGTGTTACACAAAACTGCAAAGTAGAACTGAAGCACTGCAGCTTTAAGACAAATAATGTAATACCCGATCCTCCTGTTCACCAAGAAATAGAATTCTTTTTTTGCTTAAGAGTTTAATTTCATCCTGTGAGATAGAGCATAAGAGATCAGAGTCTTCTTGGCACCTCCTCCAGGACAAGCCATGGGGGTGGAAGCCTAATGACAGCGGAGGAGCAATGAATACAGAGTGCGGGGGACACATGTAGATTAGTTTTTTTGGCCCCAACAAAGACGTCTGTGTTTACTAGCTAGCACGAGTCCCTCCTCTGCGGTCTCAGCACAAAATGGTTTGCAGTATACATTTCTCTTGTCTTATCCGCCCCCTTGAAGGCTGTGACATTGGCGATGGATACAAAGTGCTGAGAACTTAAAAACACAGGCAGGAATTTTGGCTCTCTGCACCAGAGGGCACTGGGAAGTGAGCCAACACAAGCTTTTGTGAATTTTATGCAGAAATGTGGTGAAATCCTGACACTTAGCTGGATCTGGCTTGGGTCAGCAGACAGCATTCTCACAGCTCTTGTTCAAGGTCACAGAATGACTTTGCACACTCATGTCAACGTTGAGTAAATTTTTTTAGTGAGTCATGTGCTTAAACAGTCCACACACCACAGTACCTGTTTTTACACACACAAGGCATTTTATTGTTCATGCCCTGTTTAAGAACAATGAAACCACTTTCATGTTTAAATTACCTGGTATTTCTGTTTCATGCCACCTAGAGTAACATGATATTTTTTACTTGTATGAATACATCATATTGCCTTTGGAGTCATACTAGTCCAGTGCTGTTTGAGTTGCCCGTGTGATTTACCCAATTGTTTTAAAAGTCTGTCTTAGCTGAAAATGTGCGAAATTACTATTGCGACTTATGAAAACCACAAGAATGAATGAATTTTCCTGAGCTTCAAATTGCTTGGTGGAAAGTATTATGAATACATAATGAGTTTATTTAGTTATTTTCCAGTTTGTGCCATTATTACAGAATTCTAACAATTTCAAAGGTTTTCATGAATATATATACTCCAAGATGGCATTTCCACGTCACTGCATTGTAGTTTTGCAGCTGAGCATGCAGTGCATGTAGTGTTTTGTCTCACCACCTCATCACCTCATTCTTCACCAATAGCGCCGAGTGCTCCCAACTTCATCCACTTCAGTGAGTTGACCACCACTTCGGTCAATGTGTCCTGGGGAGAGCCCAAGCAGGCCAACGGCATCATTGAGGGCTACCGCCTGGTTTATGAGCCCTGCACTCCAGTCGATGGTGAGAAACTCCTGAAGCCTAATAACTCTGCCCTGTCTTGACATTCCTCAGCTGGCTTTCTCAGACAGTGATTTACAACCTCTTGCCTAGTTACCGTATTCTTTTTAACTCACGCTGCTTAAGCTCATGTTCTAATCTGTTACAGATGAGTGTAGGCCCTGCAGAAACATATACGGCATGGCTGATAAAAATGTGTTGGAATGCTCTGGTGAGACTTTGCACAGCTACATCTCTTACTGAGAGAAACATGGCTAATAGCTGGCTAAGTGTGGGTTGCCTGGACCAGATTGTCAAGTAATTGGGAGCAGTGGTGGAATGCTGATCTGAGGCTGCTGTGGTCCCTCTGCTATCCACTAATGGACCCAGAGCAAAGCCAAACAGAGCAGTTAAGACAGGGAATACCAGTTGCTGTATAAAAAGGTCCTGGTGTCTCCTCCTATCTGGATACCTATATATCTATATTTATATGCAAAGATGTCTCTGATAGTATGTCTAGATGTTCTAACTCTTTGTCTGTGTGACTCCATGTGTCTGATCATATGGACAAAGCTTGGCTATTTGTCGCTTGTAGAAAAGCAGCTTCTAGAGTCTTAGTGTTTTCTGTACAGACTCCTCTCCTCGCACTCCAGGTGTCAGTAAGATAGTGACAGTAGATGTGAAGGGCAGCGCTCCCCTGTGGCTGAAGATCAAAGACCTGGTTGATGGCGTCACCTATAACTTCCGCATCCGAGCCAAAACACTCACATATGGCCCAGAGGTGGAGGCCAATATCACTACTGGGCCTGGAGAAGGTGGGACTCTCTAAATATGTGATGTATTACTGCTTTTTTATGATGTTCATGTCAATAATATAAGCTTTTAGAGTGCCTCCTTCAATCATAGGAGGCCTTATGCACTCTGATCACTGCACTATTTGTCAATATGTGTATATTGTTTTGTTCATAGTGCGTATATTAGTGTTGTCTATTCTGTAGTTTGTGTCTGATTTTAATTTATTATTATTATATTATTATTTTATTATTGTATAAGTAAGTACATCGTGAGCAATGTACAATCCTGAGTCAAATTCCTCGTATGTGTACACATACCTGGCTGATTCTGATAAACAACATTTTTTGTCTTCCCAAGGAGCCCCAGGCCCTCCTGGAGAACCCTTTATTTCTCGGTATGGCCCTGCCCTCACACTGCATTGGACCAGTGGTGATCAAGGCCGTGCACCCATCACACGATACGTCATCGAGGCAAGACCCTCTGGTGAGCCTCATGCATAAACATTTTTTCCCAGTACCTCAACTAGTGTTTCCTACCTGATGACAAAATTTTTTATTGTTAATATATTCATATATTTTTGTATCTTACCTTTAGATGAAGGATTGTGGGATATCCTTATCAAAGACATTCCTAAAGAAGTGACATCCTACACACTTAACCTGGACATGCTACGAGAAGGGGTCACCTATGACTTTCGAGTAATTGCAGTCAACGACTATGGCTATGGGTCACCCAGTGCCCCCTCCCCCTCTATATCAGGTACTTTAAACTGAAAAATAATACCACAGTGTGATAACAAAACAAGACTTGTTTTGTTTTTTGTTTATTAATGTCTATTATTTGTTATGTGTTCAGCCCAGAAAGTGTCTCCGTTCTACGAGGAGTGGTGGTTCCTGGTTGTTATCGCTCTGGTGGGCCTCATCTTCATCCTCCTCCTTGTTTTCATCCTCATCATCCGAGGCCAGAGTAAAAAATACACCAAAAAAGCAGATTCAGGTAGGAAACCCAACTGTCAGCTAAACACGCCACCAATATCTCAGTTTCGCCGTCTGTTGCTGCAACTTAAGCTATTGACTGGAATTTGTCTTCCTCTTGGACAGCTCTGCTGAGAATTGCATTTTAATGATTGTACATCCGAAGTCAACACTAGAAAAAAGGGAGTGTGAAGGCTCACACAATTAGACAAATTACCTAGATTTCCATAACATTGTTTGGCTGACAGGGGAAAGATGAGAGTAAAGGTTACTGGAATAGGCAGGTGAATAAACATATTGTTCCTATAGTGAGGATCAATACTGAGATAAATGGCTTGGCAGTGGTTTAATGCTCAGGTCATTAGTCAGACTGAGAGTAATTATATAACTACAGCACTAGTGGCTCTCACACCACTGTATCAAGAAGCCAATTTTCAACATTGTGAATTATCCCAGGTGACACTGCTGCTCCTAGAAACCTTCTATCTTCTAACCCAAAAACATAAGGTAGGGAAAGGTAATCAATGTTAGTAGACTTTATTGTTAATACTTCAAATTAAGGTTGGCAAGTAAACACAGTGAGGGCACCTGGGGCTAATTTTTGAGACATGGTCTAGTCACCCTGTAGAATGGAGTAGCTAGTATTGTGGATGGACAGAGTGGTCAGACGGGAAGGAGGGAGATTTGGGGAGAGAAGTGAAGGGTCAGGTCAAGCCTTCCTAAAGCCTCGTGCTAGTGACTTTTTAGCTTAGTCAGTATTTAGCATGGTGACCAGGGTCAGTAAGGGGGGGGAGACCAGTTCAGACAAGGACTGTGTTTGTGTGGGGACACAAAGAGGGCTTCTTAGCCCCTCTCAATCCCTCCCCAATTTTCTCACCCATAAGGCTGGTGGGTCCTACAGCGGCTGTTTGTTTTACTAGAGGCCAGGAGTGGACAGTGGGGCTGACTGACTGACTGACTGACTGACTGATGATATACTACCAATGTAGTCAAAAAGCAGTACTTAATTCACTTTACTTTACTAAATTGAGGATGTGATCATTGAAATAGCTGTATATAATTTATTTTTTGTTTAGATAAATTCAAGAGGACTATGTGCAAGTTCAAGCCTGTTTTATTTTGTTGTGTTCCAATCCCTAAGGCTGAAATTGATTCGACTGAAGATCACAAATCACTTATTTCACTCCACAACCCACACAGTGTCATCCTCATACCCCTGTCCAGGCAACCACTCCAACTGCACAGCTCTGCCACTGACCCACGGAGAGATGGTGCGCCTGGACGAGGGACGCTTCCCATCCCTGGAGCTGAACAACAGACGCCTCTCCGTGAAAAACTCCTTTTGCCGCAAGAACGGCATCTATACACGGTCAGTCACAATCACCTGAAACTTGCCACTGGTCATATAGTAACAATCACCCGGGATGTTCAGCTGACCATTGCATTCATTTTCTAACATTATGTTTGCTCAGTCTTGTCTGACTTTCCTCTTACAATTCAGTGTGTTGCTCATGATACCGCTAGGAATTAATAATGTAGTGTTGCATGTTCCCCACTTCCCTCACAATAGTCTGTCAGTCTTGAGAGAACAAGCCGAGCCTCGAGGAGCCCAGCTGCTGATTTGAGCCTCCTTCCGCTCCCCTTGTTGATATTCAGTGTTTGTGCGAAGCAACAATTTATAGAAAGGGACAGCACAATACCAGCTAATTAGCATTCATGAGCTTCTGCATGTGCTCTTTGTCTGTCCATCACCGCTTTAGACAAAGGGTGCTTATGGGTCAGAGCCGGCCGTTTTCTTTTGGCCTTCAGCCCAGAGTTTCTCTTGAGTGTGGTGCTGTGAGAGCTATCTCAACATAAAGTACAGCGCCATCGAAATGAGAACATGTCCTTCTGACCGTCAGTAGGAGTTTGGCAGGCTTGCTCTTTGGTAACGTTTAGGTAAACATTAGATAAGAGGAGTTGCACAAACTGCAGCACGAGAACCAAAGGGAATGTCCTGTGTGGAGACAGGGGTCACCCACTTTGTGACTGGTTGGATGGTCACATGGTTATGTTGGGGGAGGGGAGTTCAGAGTCTGCTTCTCGTCACAGCAAAAAAAATGTTTTGGTGTAATGTGTCAGAAGGGGTGCATTAAGGACGGAGGAATCTGTGCTGTTTTCTCCTTGACCAAGGAGGCCAAGAACTGGATCAAAGGGTCTTCAGTTGCTCCCTCTCTTTGAAGAGCTCCAATGTGGTACCATAATATTTGCTAATGATCTGTGGACTAAGGAGGAAGAGTGGGAGGGCTCCCTGTGGGATATTTGAAAGGGTGAAGGAAAGAGGGATGAGTTAGACAGATAAGGCAAGGGGGGAAATACAGTACTCCTAAATAATTCAACACTCACTGGCAGCATTTTAGAGTGTGATCGGTAGCAAGATCTGTCGCTCCTCCCTTAATGCTCATGTGGCCCCATCCTTTTAATGTCTGACTAAACCTTGACTGAATTCTAAGTAGATGGGGGGGGGGTTCACAGTCCGCCCCCTCATCATCATCCCCTTTAACCCAAAGGAGATGTCCCTTTGTTGTGTCAACCCTTTCATGGCCGTTGTCATGTTGTGACTTCTAAGCTTCCTGTTTTTGACATTCCCAGTGATTTAGCTCCCACATACATCTCAGTAAATATTAATTTTTATTTGAGAGGTCTTCAAGGTTGTCTGCTTTATGGCTTAATATTACACTTGACATCACAGCGTTTTATGCGTGTCTATTCTGCCCCCACACACAACGCTTTCCATTCTGGATCACTTAAACATTTACTTTCATGCCATTCTTAGTTTATATAATTCTTCAGTCTTTTGCTGAAGCCAGCCGAGCAAACTCTTCCCTTAATGCTGTGTTAGCCTGAGTTACACACTGAGCCCACTGATGTAGCTCAGTGACGTGAGGGTAGTGGTCCAATTTTGGCCCTTTTGGCATCCAATTAAATCTCAGCAGACCTTGAACACAGCGGCAGTCATTACTGCAGAAGAAGAAAAATAATTGTCCGCACAGATGTTTCTCTCTGCTTCACTTTATGGACTTGATGACTGGAGCCAAAAAGAAGCTAGGGGTCTTTTTACTTGACCTGCACTCATAAAAGAACTTTATAATTCTTTGCTGAGCTCAGGGCCATGCTTAGTTACACAGCTTTTCTACAGAAGGTCTAAGTCCCTGACTGACTCAAACTGTACAGTCATTCAGCTCTAATCACCGCAAAGAATCCTTTCATGGTGCTCATGTTTTTATACAAGCTGCTGTTTGTGCATCTCATGACGGTTAAGGTCAGCTGAAGTCAAGCAGAAATGACCCCCTACCTAAGCTCCTAACTGACACTTAGCAAAGATCAGAAGGAAGTTGCAAAAGAATAAGACCAATTATAATCTCTTCCTTACTCTTTGTGTGTTGATCCCACTGAACTCCCTGTGGGGTGTGAAGCTTCTTCATTTTTAGAACTATTTTGCAGCCTTCCATTAGTCATCTGAGTGGTGTTAATCACAGGAATGAGCAGGCTTTCAAATGTGTTCTCAATGAACAGAGAGCTCAAGAAAATCTGTTGTGAGTGATGATGATGATCAAATGAAATGTTTTTTTTTCTTCTTATATAACCATTAGCGCTCTCTCTCTGTTTCTTTCCTTTGCTTTCTATCTCTCACAGACACTCTTTCTCTCTCCTTTTCTCCGTCTGCCCAGGTCTCCACCAAGACCCAGTCCTGGAAGTCTGCACTACTCAGATGAGGATGTCAGCACTAAGTACAACGACCTGATCCCAGCAGAGAGCAGCAGTCTGACCGAGAAACCCTCTGAGATATCTGACTCTCAGGTAAGCAGTGACCCTGGCTTGCAGCCCATGTCCACCCTATGTCTGGAATAGGCAATGAACTTAAATTAGAAAGTAAAATTCAACTGTTTGAAAAGTCCTCCAGGGCAAGGTCATAGCCTTCCCAAACTCAAAATACTTCTCTTATTCCACTTTCTTTCACTTTTGTCACATTCACTGACAACCTCCATAATTTTTTGTCATAATCACCATTTTTCTAGATGCCAAGACTAGATAGCTGTCTAATTATGAAGCAGAATTTCTGAGGATAAATTAATGACAGTCAGCAAGACAATCTGCCTCAAGTGGATCACCACAAAATTAAATTCCCTCTGTTAGCGTTAGGTTAGTCGTGGCTGACATTTATCTGAGTTTTCAAACTGATTTCTCCCATGGGAAGGAAGCACGGGGCTGATTCTCATGTCTCATGCGTCTTGAAATGTCTTCACAACTAATTAATATTCCTCAAACAGGAAATGTTGCGTTAATCTGGGCTGCTGGGTTTCAGCCCCTCATGTGATGATCTGAACGGCTGTGTGTGTGCATGCATGTGTGTATGTGTGTCTTAAATAGGAAGGTCCAGTGACGATACATGGAGGTTAGAAGTGATGAGGGATGATGAATGCAAAAAGGCAGAGAAGCCCATTGCAGCAGATCGTGAACATCTGTCTTCCCACACTCGCGCCAGGTCTCCCTGGCCAATTTATCTGGAAATGCACAGTCAAAACATTGTTCGACCTGGTTAGAACAAACACTGCTCTCCTGAGTTACACAAACTGGTGTTATTCTTTTCCTCTGCATAGCCTCCCACTGTTTACCTGCCACTTGTACAAATAAATGGAGCTCCAACATCTGCTAAGCCGTAGTGTCTCAATAGATCAGTAGATGGGCAGGCACTTGTCAGGCACACAGATGTGCCAAATGTTTAATGTGTGTATGTGTATGTGTATGTTGTCTGTGAGGGTAATTTGCTCTATCTCTTTTTTTTTTTTTGCTTTGTTCAGCGTGTTGGAACGGCGACAGGATTCATCCACGCACACATTTGTAACTTACAAGACTGACGGCTTTATATAACAACAAAAGCAAATTAATCCTGTAAACATTGTCTCTGTCCAATTCTAGGACACTCTTGTGTACACTTATCACATGTGCGCTCCACGGGGCTACGGGTGAGCTCCTCTGTGTGAAAGATGCTCACTAGAAATGATGATCTGCCCCATAGAAGTGCACATTAATAGATTTCCACTTCTCTCTCAGTAGATGTACGCTACTGTGTTATGACTCAGTATTGTGCGTTTTGACAGTAAGAGTGCTGTATTAGAGATAGTTGTCATTATTATCCGTAGCAGACATCCTAAACAAATGACTGTTTTTTCACTTTCAAAGTGTCATCTAACTCTTTCTCCTGATTGACTCACAGGGCAGCGACAGCGAATATGAGATGGATCAGAGCCGGCAGAAGACCCACTCTTTTGTCAACCACTACATCAGCGACCCCACCTACTACAACTCCTGGCGACGGCAGCAGAAGGGCGTTTCTCGTCCACCGGCGTACGGATACTCCCAGCCCGAGCCCCTGGTGGAACAGGAGTCACGGCAGCACCCGCCACCTGTGCCCCCTTTGCCACCGCTCCTCCCCCAGAGCGCCCCGTCCCCACAGCCCCAGTGTCAGGGCCAGGGTACTCTGTTCAGGTCTAAGGGAAGCCGGACTCCCACCCCCTCCCTGCTGTCTTCCGAACCCACCAGCCAGCACAGCACCCTCTACCGACCCCCCAGCAGCCTGGGCTGTGCCGCTCAGCCACCTACCGCTGGCTTCTCCTCTTTTGTTTGACACACAGCTCTCCTTCCAATAACAACAGGACCCTGAGGACGAGTCTTTGATTTTGTTGTTGTTGGTTTATTTGTATTTTGCTCTTCTTCTTCTTCTTTATTTTAATCTTTTGTTGTTTTTTTCTGTCTACTTGACAGAGTTGTTGCTCAATATTAAGCATTGCAGGCATCTTGAATAGCGTTTTCTCCTCTGTGAAGAGTGTGTGTGTATGATTGTGTGTAGCGCGTATGATTGGTTAATCCATGTAATATGTATTTTATGAAAAGACAATCATTTGACAGTTTTTATGCATTGCTTAAGTAAAATTATTTGAAGGTACAACCATGTAAACAAGGGAGAATAGAACCTGAGGTTCCGAAAAAAGAAAACCTTGTTTTAAAAACACTGTATTATTGTTTAATATGAGAGCTTTGTGGAAAAACAACCACCTTAGCACCATATAGATTATGGACCACTTGGCTTGCTGAGACTGGACAATGGAAAAACCCACTCTAATGGAATAATGTGATGATTGGACAAAGGACAAACTGATAGTGAGAATTGGACTCTGACTTTGAGAGAGGCACTGGTGGTCACTGTGGCCCTCAGCTGCCTGTGAGTTTCTCACTCTGCCTAATAATTGTTAGACCTGCATTATGTGTTTGCTATATGTACTTGCCTCATATTGTTTACCAGATATTTATATCAATCAGCTTCAAGCTAAACATTTTCAGAACATCGCTAGTGACAATGTTATGAATCACATTAAAGCATTGTGGCACCTTTAACGTAGTCTTGAGAATGTGTTGATTGTGTGCTGGTACTCATGCCAGTAGATATACAAGCTAAAACAACTTTCATAATGTGCATCTGTTTGCTTTTGTGTTATTCCCAGAATATGACTAAGGACCAAAAGCACAAATCTTCTTGGTTCAAATGATATCATCCCATCACACACACATTATGTTATTAATAGCTGTCAGAAAAGTACAATAATTACTGTCTTTGAACAGGTTACTAAGACATAATTAATAAAAGATGTGATGAGTTTGCATAGTAGGTTTACTAGATGGTTGACCAGATCAAAACTGTCACAATTTTTTCACAACAGAGACCAAACTGAAATCTCTGCATCTTTTTAAAAATGCAAAAATAAAATAAAAATTGTTTTGTGGACACTGCGAAACAGACAACACAAAATTTGTCACTTGCTGACAGTAAAAATTATAAAGTTTATGTTATGTATTTTACAATCACAGTTTGTTCACAAGGTTGATGGACAACAACAGGACACAGGTATTATGCATGAAATGCACCAATGCTTGTCTTGTGAGATTATGTGTGTTACAATGTAACATGGCATTGATGTGATTACTGAAAATGTGTTTTTATGTTCACAGTTCATACGTATTATTATGATGAGATTTTTTTTTAAAGGATGCTGGATCTTTACTTTAATCTTTACTTTAAAGGTTGAATGGGACTTGCTGAGCTGGAGGTGGACCCGTAGTGTATAAACTTAGACAGTCGTTCCAAAATATCATCTGTCAAATTTCCAATGTGAACATCACTGTATGCATCATGAAGGAAACATTATGGACCTATTCATGGTAGCTCCCTAAAATAAATTATTCTATTTTGTAATGGCTTTTTCTTGATGCCTCATCTGAAAATTTTAGAATAAGGATGGGTGACTTCTGACATATGAGAGAGAGTGAGCTAAAGCTTTGAAACAGTAGTAGTATTAACAAATAGGAAACAGAAACTCAAATCAGTCCTAAGTAGACCTATTTGTATGGTCTGGAAGACAACGTGATTGTAGGTGACACTTGTTCCTACAGTGCAGAAATGACCTGATTCTCTCAGCCACAACAGAGACATAATTGAGATGCATAAGAGCATGAGTTACAGGGAAGAATTTGAAGAAGAACCTGATCCGGTGCAAGCATGCTGAAAAGCTGGGGGATGGTGGGAGAGTGTGCCTGGGTAATCTCCTTATTTCAGGCCGGAAAACATTGATCTTAAGCGGGGGGGGGGGGGGGGTCATGTCAAGGGTACAGATAGTTGGTGTTGGAACGTCTTTATTTTCCCAAAAGTTCTAACAGACTAAAAATCAGGCTGACAGAAATTTGCTAAAGTGGATGGATCATCATGTATGGATAATTGATCATTATGCAAATATTGTTAGTTCTGGGTTATTGAATTACATTACAATGATGTGAATCATAGAGGGCAATCTTAAAGGTTTTCCCTATCAAAGTCTGGAATTCAATCATATCACATCTCATGTACTTTATAGCCCAACTCGCTTGGTTTGTAACATTTTAACAGAGTTTTCTTCTGTTCGTATGCCCCCACCCGACACACACACACAAACACACACACAGACTCACAGACACTGCTTCACATCAACAAATCTGTTACATTTTTATATTTTCAGTTCGGTATCTCCTCATGGTACTGACTTATACAGAATGCGTCCTAATTCTGACCGCGCTTGTTGGAGTGTGTCAGAATACATTTGCAACACAGCTAACTCATCTTGACTGATGACTCCAAAATTAGGACAAAATCTGAATGTATTAAATGTAAATGTATGAAATTGGACGTAACAGAATTTTGTCCTCTGGTTTATGTTATTTCACTTGCAGACACAGGAGCGTTACATATCCTCTTCATGACAGTCAGTGAAATTCAATGAAAGGAAGGTTATGCACCATAGTCCTAGAGTAGGTTCCACAATAGGCTTTCCCACTATCCTCTGCAAGGCAGAGTGCTGCAATTTACATGTATTTGTTCAACAACTCAGGGCTGTATAGATGTTTGCCATTGTATTTGTCTTTACACATAGTAAATGGCCACTGCCACCCAAATTGTCATGCACAAACTGCAGCAACATGACTAAAAGGTTTATACGTTATATAGGTTTATAGCTTTATTTAGTTAATGGTGAGGCCTGGCCTTATTTTGCAACATCCGCTATGAAATAACAAAGATTGACAATGTGCCAGTTGCATTTTAGCAGTCCTCTGATCCATTGCAGGATCTTGCTGAGGATAGAAATCTTTACATCACACAGCTCCTCATCTGATATACTGGCATCACGACAGCCATGCTGACACTGTAACCGTTGCCAAAAGAACAATCCTGAAATAAACTCAACGTCTAACTGGGCATTATTGTAAGCAGATGGTGAAACCAGCAGGGGGAAAGCCAGACAGCTAACAATGTTCCTGAATGTCCAAAATGCCACAGCTGAGAATGGACTTTATGAAAGATTCAAAAACATCAAACGCATAGTAAGGCAAATACTGAGACACCGCTGCACAAACATCCTCTGAACAGCGCTGTCAAAGCTGCCAATGTAATACACAAAGCTGCAACAATGTGAGAATGTTTTAGTATTGCACCAGCAGCGCCTTAGACTGAGCAGCCCCCATACATCAGTGCGTGAGGAAGAAATAATTTCCCATATTAGCCTTTAATGTAAATCATCCACAGATATTGATTTTTTTTAACTAATGATAGTTCACCTATTTTCAACTTACTGAGCACTGAATGCATGGATTTGGTGTGTTCCCTCAGCACACCAGGATCAGGACCAGGAGAACTAATCTAATTACAAACCAGCTGCATGTAAATTCAGATTTTACAGTTGCCGGGTTATTGCAGTGTCTGGAATTGAGTTATTTGATTTCCTGACTTAACTAGATTTCAATTACCAGATTTGGAGAGAGAGACGGAGAAAGAGAGAGAGAGCGAGAGAGCAACAAACATCCAGTAAACACACACATTTAATATTTATTTTAAGGGTATATCTGCCATTTTAGTAGTGTGGTAAAAGTAATACTGTCGGACAGTGTTGGAAAGTAACTAAATACAGTTTTTGGCTTCACTTTTGGGGAGCTGTCATGTCGTCCATCTTTATATACAGTCAAGGGCCTTAACAACAAAAAGATCAGCTCAGTTCTCTTTGTTAGTACCAAGGAGACATTGAAAATAATTGGATCGTTCCCATAAGTGATTCCAGACCTTTTCCGGAAAACCACAAGGCTAAGTTTGCTCCATAGTCTTGAAGAACGGCTGACAGAAATACAATGTGCCCTGACAAAAAAAGTAACCCGCTAATACTTTTTCCCTAGGAGCACAGCTTTGTCGTTAATTGCTGCTTGTCCTGTGAAGCAGCCTACAAGCACAGTAGTGTAAATAAACACAAACATGCATGCTCACTTCGACTTGCACATAATTCTGTGCGGTGAGTGGGTTCATTCCAATTAATGGCACCAACTATTTACCAACACATTGGTGCTTTTGGATGCAGGTAACTAAGCTCGGAGGTTCACTTTAACTAACAAAGCAGAAATAGTCAAACAAAGTGAATGTAAACAGAAATAAATATTCCCTAGCAGCACACCTGTGTCGTTAGCTGGCAGCTATTGTGAAGCACAATCAATATAAGCGCAGCATAGCAAATGAACACAAACGCCCACACTCACTTCATCTTGTAACAATGTGCACATAACTCCATTGCACACCCCACTTACTGGCAGTTCCCACTTTTTAAAGTGAAATCCCAATGATTATGTTATTGCTTCCAGCGAATTCTCCTCTGTTGTACCCCCCTGATGGCGCCAGTTGACTTCCTCCCGCTCACTGCTGTCCTTTATAAATCGGCAGGCTGAGCGTGAGCTGAACAACAAACAAGCATCCTTGTGGATACTTGAAAAGGAAAAAACAATCTTCACCCACTTCAGCCTATAGATGTGCTCATATCCTCTCCATTTGACTCAGGCAGCTCAAAGTCTGATGCTAATACGTTTGTACTTTTACTTGAGTAAAATGTTAAACGCATGACTTATGTGTAACCGAGAATTTCTATATTGTGGTATTGCCACCTAAGTCGAAGATCTCAGTACTTCTCCCACCACTGCTTTAGGGGGCATCAGTATGTCAAAAAAGTAGCTTATAAAATTTGAACACAGCTTGATCCTGGACAAAAGGCCACTGCAGTCAAATCCTCATCATAAAGAGCCTTGTTCTCACATCAGCTGGTGGGACAGACCATACTGGGAACATAGCCAAAGGCAGGAAATAACTTTTGAATGTGTGTGATAGACATTCTCCATGCAGCAGCTCATTGTATTATGGAGAGAACAGAGTTTTTTAAGAATAGCAAGGGTACGTTATGAAACAGCTTTAAAAGACAAAAGTTAATAGTCATTCTATCCAGGTAGTGGAGGATTGACTTTTGCCCTTTGATAATTATCAACCATTCACACATTCCGTTCTCTTGAGCTCAGGGTGAGCATGCACAGCCTTGGGGTGTGCCATGGCTGCTTCCCTCTCATTTCCATTGCAAAGGTAGGCTACTAATGAGCGGCCACATGGCAGAGGGCAGCTGGTCGTCCTGGAATACACATGGTCAAAAGAAATGGTTCACTCTCTCCGAAAGGACTTCAGTGATCACAGCATGTGAGAAATAAGTGAACATTTGTGAACATCTTTCCTAAAAGTTTAAATAATTTGACTAAAATGTTTTTTAATACACAGGAAAGCAGAAAGACACAACTTAAATTACAGCTATTTTAAACTGCACCTAATTGCCCTACCTTTTGCAAGCTTATAGTGCTTAAAGTTAACTTAAATTGTGTTTTTGCAATAAAAGATCCACAGTTACAAAGTCCTGCATTGTTAACTTTATATGCTATCCCCAGTGTAAAATTAGTGAGATGTCTCCCCTACAGTAAGTACATTAAAATGTACTATAGGGCACTGCAAGAAGGATGTTATTTTCTCTTATTTCCTTTGGTATGTTTGGTGTTCATGCATATTTTCCCTCTCAATGACTCATCAGCTCTTTATCCTCAGCCAAGCAATTTGTTATAGTGAAGGAGTATAAACACAACATTGAAACAGCATGAGGTAATGGTATTAAAGTTTTTATAATGATTTATTTTCCTTGTTTCTTTTTCATGCTGTGTCACACCTTTCAGAGTGAAGGAAATTAGATCGAGCCTGTCTGAGAGGCCCCATGCTGGCATCCTGTGTCTTTAAGGAGCAACGCAAAGAGGGCGTGTTCACGCGCACTACTACTGAGGAAGGAGGCATAGTGAGTTATTGCGCTTCAGAGAACCAGCACCACTTCTGAGGATGCGGTGACAGCAACGGTAACATTTCTATGAAAAAAAGAGAGTCCTCTGTGTCTAACAGTGTTATTTGGATTACCAGAGTTGATCCGCGGTTTGCGTCTCCTTTGGTTTGATGAACGCGCCCCCATTGTCAACCTGCTGGGGGCCTAAAAGTGAAGCAGCACCCGGCTTTATGAATGGGATGCTCGGTAAGTGTGTTCGCTTCAGTCTTTGTTCTTGCACTTAAACTTCACTACATAATAGGTACATTTGCATTTGTGCATACAGCTCAAATATGTACCCTAACAAACACAGAGCGGCTATACTGAGTGTTTCAGTAGAGCGCACGGCGTGCTGCCAGGCAGATGACGCTTTTGTGGTCAGCTACTTATTGTTCTCCTGCCATTGACCCACCCAGAATCAGAGCTTTATTGTAATGTGACCGTATCATCCTGATGATTGCAGAAGTGGATTGGGTGCTGCCAAATGGATACTTTTAATGATATTTTACTCTCTCAAGAATTGTATTGTGGAGGCAATTGATGTGGCGAGAATCGAGCATATTTGTCTGCAGCCCCTCAGCAACAATACCAATTTCTCCATAACGTTTATTAGCTTATATGGGAATGTTTTGAAGATAGAATTTATGCATTAACTTCTTTCTTTTTTGTAACTCAACAACTCTCCAAAAGAAAACTCTTATAGGCCTCATAGGAAAACAGATATTGAGCTTCATAATATTCATAATTAGGCCACACATGTGACGTTTTGAATTGCAATGGGCATAGAGTGAATGTAATGTAGTTGTGTACTATGTACTTGTGTAGTATGTGTACTAATGCACGTTTTTCTCAATACTGATATGTTTTGACACATTTGTTTAAACGTATTCAAGCATACAATGTCTGTTTAGGTTGTAGAGGAAGTTAAATTAGCACATTGACTTGATGACTTGTCCATGATCAGATGACACCAAAAAAAATCCCCACATTACACAGTTTCTGCCCCAACACGCAGTGTGTGCCTGTCCTGTTCATTCAGTTCATTACCCATGTACACCAGAGCCATGTTGACATGGCTGTCCTGCTGAGATTGCCTGGCTTTGGTGTCACAATGGTGTCTGATGAGCTCATTGACTGGGATAATAATAAGGTGATGGACCTTAAGTCTGAAGTTCATTCCGTCACCACCATACTGATAAGAACTCCTCAGCAATTGTTTGAGGAGATAATGTTATCAGAGGCCTCTGTTTGTAAGGCAAATTGGGTGGCTTTCTTTATTTTTGTAGGTTTAAATTTGAGATTTGACCTGCATTATCCAAAACATGGAGAGTGCGTCGCGTGATGTCAAACTGCTCTGCCCGCACGCTGTGATGGATTTAGGTTTACGACGCAGCAAACAAGTAAGCCTCATCGCCAAGATTTATGTGTCATAGGCTTAACCTGTTTACTTTTTTTCTCCAGAAGTGCCTCTGAAATGCCTTTCAGAACAGGTGACATGTTTTAAACCGGCCTGCACAGGTTCTGCCTCCTCTGCTTTCTTCTGTCTCTTAAATTACAAAGCGTCTAAATGTGTTTAGTGCTTGAAGGTGAAAGTTATCCTTCCTCTGTGTGGTGTTGGACACTGTGCCAAGCATTCTCTGTTATCAGGCACAGCACCACGCAGACAGCATTTTGCTGGCTCATAGCCTAGGAAACGCTAACTGCTCAGAATTTAGTTTAAAAAAGTTTGCAAGTTTGTGCGCCTTACTTTTCATTTCACAGATAATGGGCAGCTGAAAAGCCTTCTGTGGTGGCGCTGAAGTGCAACTTCTAGTGTATTATTTGTGGCCAGTGAGCGGTTAGTCCTGCATCCTTGTTTGAACATGTCTGCAGTTTGTGTGCTCATTTGAGGCAACGTGTGTGTCCTGTCCAGCCCCTTCACATTCCAGGAAATACCAATATAAACTGTTATTTTTTTCCCCCCTGGAATGCCTCTGACTGTGGTGATGGTGAACTGTTGGGTTATTATAGAGAATATGACAGTTCTTTTGAAAGATGTGTAGCATATAAGTAACATGTTTTGTTGTTGTCAGTGCTCTTAGTTACTACCACAGTTCTGCAAATGAGAGACCTAACTCCCAGCTCAGTAGAAAATGTGCTAGCTGTAGAAAACATTAATTCTCTCAGTAAACAATTCACGGATATTTTTTGCTAGTTTGACTAGTTCAATTGTACGCTGCCACCTACCGGTTTTGTTTTGTTTTTTTATAACGTTGTTGTCCCAACATCAAATTCTAAGGCCATCTCTTATGTCACTGTGTGAATGCTGTGTTTGTTCCTGTGTCTTTTGTTTGGTGGCATTGTTTTCTGGTCTTACCCATCATGCTGCATTGTGACCTGGTAGGCTGGGGTTGTTATATGAGCCAGTGGAAATGTTTATTCTCTTCTACCATCCTGTTTCCTTGTCATTAGTTGTACATATTTGATGGTGTTTATCAGTGTAGCAGCAAAGGGTTTATAAATTTAAACTGCACAAGTGTAATGTCATGTACTGGATTTTGTGACAGCAGTGTCAATATGTGTCACTGTATGAATCCTTCTTGGCTATTTGATTTGTATTCATCCACTTATTGGAATGTAAATTCTGAAAGGGAACCCATGCACAGTACACTGATTATCCACTTAAGAATGAGAGCATTGCCATACACAGGTCCAGTGGTTTCTTGTATTTTCAAAAAAAAAGAAAAGACAACTCTTTGACAAAAGAAGCCCTCCACTGTTTGATAGCTGCACACTTGGCTTCCCACCAGCCTGTGCATTTTGTTACTTTTCTGCTGTTCTGACGCTATAATTATGGCACTCTCACACTTTAAAACTAGATTCGCCGGATCCCATAATTTCCCTGTATTCTTTCCATTGAGCAGCACAGGTTTCCACTAGAGTCTTTCAAAAATGTAACCACTAATCTTCTGCAGCCCTTCAGAGATACCTGTCCAGTCTGTGTGTCAGTCTGTCCCGGGTGACGATACGGACACCAGGGCCAGAGGCCGGAACTATCATAAGCTGTGATTCAGCCATCTGCTGCGGAGAAGATCTGACCGTGTTCGGCTTCTAAGATAATTATGTCACTGTCTGAACCTGAGGTGCTCCATGCGCTGATTCTTGTTCCATTTATGGCTGTTGTTGAACACATACAGTCCCAGCACTCGTCCACGGCCCTGTAGGTTATTAAAACTATGTGTTGATGGAGATATGAGCTGTGTTTGTTTGTGTAGCTCATCCGTAATGCAGCATAATGGCGGACAGTCTTGTTTACATTGGGTGGCCAGGAAGGGCAGGCTGGGTAGATTTCTGGAGAGATGGGAGGGTTTACTCCCTGCCCTTCCTGTGGATGTACCCCTAACACGCTAACATATTTCTCAGTGAAACACGTCCTTCATGTGTGGCTGTGTGATCAGTGCTTTTGAGAAGCTGTGGTCTAATTGCCAAGTTGAGGTTACTGGTTTTCTTTGCATTAATTTGTCATATTCTTGCAGTTCTGTGCTCAAACGTCTTTGAGGAGATGGAGACTGTTATTAATGACCTGGAGCTGGTCGTTGACCTTGCAGGTCCAGCTGGATGAAAACAAAAAAGCTGGGGAGGCTTTAGCAGTCTCTCATTACTGGAAACATCCAAAACAGTGTTAAGTAGTTATTTCTGGCATGCTCTTGTGTTGATATCGCCAATGTCAACCTGCTTTCTGCTCATTCTCTCTGATTATGTTCAGACACTCTAAATGCCGGAGTGGAGCCAATTTCTTCACCCCACCCCACCCAGCCACCACCACCCTCCATTTGTATTTAGAAGCCATGCCCAGCACACAGATGACGCTGATTTTGTGCCGTGCTGGATGCAAATGCAGTCGCATGTTTATAACTCTTATTTGAATCAGAGACGGTAGCATAGAGCAGGAACAGACAACACTGTGTATAAACAGCCATTGTAGAGCCATAAAAATGATGTGTATCGCTCTCGTTTAGCCCGCAGAATACTCTTCATTCTTGAACGTGTCGAAATGAAGTACAGAATTCTTGCCTTCCGCTTTTTGTGTCTGTAATAAAAGCTGACTGTTCAAAGTGGAGGACAGGAAAGAAAAGAGATGGAGCATTGTGTCTGGAGGCTGTGTTGACTGTAAATGTAAAAGAAACAGGTCATCTCCTCTCAGGTATCCGAGGTCAGCTTGTACACGTTGAGCTGACTGGCTGCAGGCCTACTCTCTGCCAGGAATCCTTTCATTGGCTGTCGGGGCTCTTTTGAAAGCTATAGTGTCTGTTCTCTGTACTGGCCATCATCTGTCCATCACTTTTCCTCGCTTCTCATTAGCTAGTCTGATCTGCTTGTGTAGCTAATAGTGACTTTTATAGTTGGTTTAAGTGTTGCTCCATTACTGCAGCTACCATTTCAAACTGATTTAAATGTAACTGTTGTATAATAATTTACTAGTAGGCCTATACTGAATGTCATTTTTACACACTGCTGAGGTCTTGAGTGAGTTTGTTCTTCCAGCCCAAGCTGTTTACCTCAAATATGCTACTCACTGATCTAAAGATAGCTACAGATTTAGTGCTTACTAATATGAAAGCCAATTCAAAAAACCCACAGGCACATTTATTAGCAGGAAAGCTCTAAAAAATCTGTTGCGCTTTGATCCTTACCAAGCAGAATGTCCTGCTGGGTGAGGCGTGACATTAGCATAACAGACCGCCTCACACCACCTTGTCAGGGTAAGGTAAGGCAAAAACACTGATGTGTGAGGTTTGGGGCCTTTCATCTTCTCCTTCCTTTACCCAGAGTTGGTATTCTTGGTTTTTGCAGAAATCAAATTACTATTGAGGTGTTTTATTCATCTCTAAACGATTAATAACATTTATTATTGTCGCACATCGCGCATACGCTGTGAACAAGACGTGATTATAATGGAAAGTGGAGGAAGAGAGAGAAAATAGTGAGGGGAAAAAGAAGAAAGTGTCCAAAGTATGGGATTATTTCAAGTTAAAGAAAACAACAACTCTGTAATGGCACAGTCCGTCCACCGTAAAACGAAACTTATGTCGCCTCGGCAACAGTACGACTGCACGTTATCAGAAAGCAGCCGGTGTTCTGCCAGCGGACCACAGACAAGGTAACTGTAACTTTAGCATTTAATCACTTAAATCCTGCTGCCGCCGCCAAGCAAAAGTACTTCTTAAACGACTCATCGATGAATCGTTGAAATAATCTATAGAAGCTTCGAATAAAATAATCGTTAGCTGCAGCCCTAAAATAATGAAAAATGTGCATCACAGTTTTCTAGAGAAATGGGATGTCTTCAACAGTCTTATGTTGTTTGATCAACAGTCCAAAACCCCACAATGATCTTCACATCTTCACATTGGACAAACTGGAACAATCATGTCTTGCGTTTTTCCTTGAAAAACAATTAATCAATTATAAAAAGTTTAAAAAAAAAAATGTGACTGATTTAACGTTAATCGTTTCAACTCAACATCAATCACTGGGATAGAATTGTTGGGTCACAAAAAATGAAGCAAACACGCACAGGCGAAGGTTGGTGTGAACGGGGGCTGGCCAGCAAACCACACCGGGCATTTCCCCATCATGTTCAGCATTTCACAGTAACGGATTTAGGATTTGCTTTGCTCTTTAGGCCACAGAGGATTTAGACTGATCAAAATGAGCCCTGGGCTTTCTGGCTCTATTGGAACTGCATGGTGAAGAATGGCATGGAGAATTTCATGGGGGGAGGGGGGGGGGTCAACAACTTGATCTAAATTCACATAAGCAAACAGCCGTTAGTGCCCTAAATGAGCCATTTAAGGAACCGCTAAATCTGGCTTTTATGTAAGTGGGAAGGTTTTATTTGTAATTTTTTCATTAGAGCTGTGTGTTTCCTCCTTGCTGTATTTGTCTCAAAGGGCAGCATCAGCTTGATGCCTGTTGTTCTCTGTCTGCCTGATTGAGAGATGATGTGATTTCCACTGTTTGTTCCCGGGCTGCTCCTTCCTAAATGAGATATTCAGCCCTGCTTAACTGAGTTGCATGGCAGATACCTATCTTCTACAGGCCATTTGTCTGCTTAATTTCTGGTGTGTGTGTGTGTGTGTGTGTGTGTGTGTGTGTGTGTATGTGTGTGCACATGCGTGCGTGTTCTAGCCTATTACTGAACAACTACTCTTGCTAGGTTTAAACATATGGGAATGAATGAGATGGTAAGAGTGGCGGAACAGTTTCAGATGTCAGTAGGACAGAGGAGACCAGACATTTTTGTCCCTGTTTTTCACTCAGATTTGGGTGCATGTGGCCTCCCACCCCCTAACGTCATTTCACCCTCGGGTCATGCAATTGTCCATCCAGGTCAGTGCCTTCAAATGAGGCAGACGGAAGGCTTTCTGCCACTGTAGCAGCCACCCTCTCCCAGACAGTAGAATACACACTGGACAAATTAAGTACAAACAAGATGCATCAATACTCAATTAGGGAAAATGGACCATTAGTCATGTTTGAGAGTGCTGTGAGGGATCTCTTGTGTATTAGTGTTGACTGGCCAAGTGTGAGCGAATTGGCGAGAAGTGAAAAGTTAAGTTCGTCTTAAACACAAATTATCCAGGATGTCAAAATCTCTTTCAAACGATGAACAGGAGTCTTGTCGTGCATGTAAATTCAGTCTTGTGATGTTTTTGTGTGTTTGCTGAGCTGTAAAACATTAAATAATAATTATAAGAGTGGTTTTGAGTCGTAGCTTACGCGTATTGGTTCACTTCCTCTCATGTAGCATATCTCTACAGTTAAGAAATGACTGCAGCATTTCCTTTCAAGATACAAAATTCTCCCAAGTGAATACACTCAAGTCTGATTTAGTGCATGCTTTTTTCACCACTTACAGTAAAAGAACCAATTTCTGTTTATATCTTTCCCATGTTATTTCTTTGCTTTTCCCTCAGAAGAATTGGGTGTGCGTATTTTCTTCCCACAAAGTAGCGGCTACCATATGATATTTAAGTGTATTTAGAACCCTCCTTAGAAGCAGGCTAGGTATTTATATTGATAAATGAGTTATGGGATCTATAAACCGAGCTAACATTACATTCCCATGACATAAATACATTTGGGGAAACAAGTTGGAATATCATTTTACCTAAACAGATGTGAAAAGATGAGAGAAGTGAGGAAGCATTGCCAAAGGTTTGGAAACATTCCCAGTGTTCTCAACTTCATCGCAGTGTACGCAGGCATGCACTGCTGCTTCATTCAGAAGTTGAGGAGTACCACATCTAGACTGGTCCGTCATCTTCAAAATCACATATCATTCAAAGGGCTCAAGGTCTGTAGGTCAGAAAAGTGTGCAGTGTGTGTTAGGATTTGAGAAGCTTGGTTCCTGTTTTGCTGTCAAAATGAAATGATGCAGATGTGCTTCGTTTGCTCGTCCTGTCTGTTTCTGTCCCACATTCTGTGTCTCAAGTGGGCTCTGCTGCAGCCAGACCCTGAGTGTTGAGAAAGTCTGTTTATAAAGTCAATCCTCCCGCTGTGACCCCGTAGTTCCCACGCTAACTGCTGCCTTCTCAGGCCCTTTTCCACTTTTTCATTCACATGTGTGCACACACACACACACGTGCATCCACGCACACTTACACAAAGATACACAAAGCTGTAAACATAGCAGTGCTGTGAATCAGGTTGAATGTAATTGCTAGAGGCCTGTGCTGCTGCAGAGCTTCCTGAAGTTGATGAAGAACCCATCGCCCTGCATTGGGCACCATTGTGCTTTTCAGTTTGATCCTGTCCTTGGGGGGGAGAAGGCAGGCTTTCTCCATCTCTCCTTGTTTCATCCTCTGGTTGTTTTTCCTTGTCTGCTTATGCCACCCAGAAGCAAGTAGTCGTAAAAAAAAAAAAACAGAGAGAGAGAGAGAGAGAGATCCATTTTTAACCAATAAAAAAAAAAAATACACCAAATGGATGGAGTGAATGGGTGAAACCATAGTTGTAGTGTAGTATCTAAGCTCTAGGTTGACACAGAAGGAGGCTATGTGTTGTGTGCTTGTATGACGCCTGAAGCCTTCTGCAGCCCCTGACAGGAAATGCTGATGCTTGCTTGCAGGAGGGTGTTTCCATGGAAACCAAAGCAGGTGAAGGCATTAACAGGAAGAGAAGAAGTGGCTCAGCTGGCAAAGGCGGGGTGGCTGGGGGGGGGCGGAGACAGAAGAACGAGGTCAATGCACTAAAAAGCTTGCCACATTAAATAGCCAAAATCTCCCAACAACACTTCTACCAAAAACAACTCGGACTTAAATATCTTTTGAAGGCTTGCCTGTAAGAAATCCAAAGTCAAGGTTAAGTCACTGTCTGGTTTAATGATCTTCCTGTGTTGGCGTGAGTAAAGAAAGAAAGAAGCGCTATGTGCAAGCCGAAGAGGTGCATGCTTAAGACTGCATGGTAAGCATTTCCTTCAGGCCTCTGTAACCATAGGGATTTTCCACCCACAAATCAGAGGTGCATGTGTTTTTGTTGTCTGTCTGCAGAAACTGCTTGCACTTCTTTTGCAGACCACCGTGGCAGTGCTCTTTTTATGTGTATTTTATGTTGGGATGTGTTACTAATGAGAGGCCCTGCTTCGGCACCTGAGGAGGAAGCAGCAGTGACTGGCTGGCAGCCTGTGGTGCTGCTGTTTCCTCTGTCTGGGCTGCATGTTTCAATAATGCAGAAAGATGTTTCCTATCACCGGTCAGTCACAAACCACTAGGAGCTTAAACACTGTTGTCTGAGAGGGAGAAGATGGCTCGGTAATATTGTCTCTCGTTCTGATCACAATTTCATATGCACTTGTCAAAACAATGCTTCTGTGCTCGGTGAATAGCATACCCAGTGTTCATTGTTCTCTGATGCTTGCATAATTAAATTTTTTTGTGGTTAGGAAGATTAGTTCTTGGTCATATACTGTAATCTGTGCAGTCAAGGTTGAGCTTTGCGCCAGAAAATCCCTGGCAGCACTCAACTATCCTTCTCTGATTCTTGTTGGTCTGTGGTTGGTGTTTTTCTCTGTTCTAATGCAGTTTTAAAGCAGAATGCTGTGGTGTTACCCATCATGTTTTTCCAGTGCATTTCAGAGGTCATCTCACAGAGATGTTTGTAGAGTACTGCTTATCATTATGGAGTAGCATAATTGATGGCTTCAGCTCTTGTAATTAGTGGAACATTTTGAAATTCCTAGAAATGTTTTTATTTACTTTAATAATCAGCCAAATGTGAATATTAAGATGTAGTATAAAGATGTCTTTAGGTTGGCCTTATTTGACTTAAGTTGGTTTATTTTTGACATCCATAAGTGTGTGTGTGGCATGGAGATGCTATAGAGCATGTTTTCTGTTAGTAAGCGGGTTCAAATATTATTTCATGCTGCTTTTTTTTTTTTTTTTATGTGCATTCCTTTGTGATAGATGTTTTTACTTAGAATACCTTCTTTTATTTAAATTGAAGTATTAATTTATGAGCAAAGTTACATTTAAATGTTCTGTGTAATTTATTCTATTTTCATTTTCAGGTTCCCGGGCTGCCTGCATTTGAGGAGTGTCAGTATTCATTCCAAGGTCTCTGAGAAGGATTATATTTAAGAATTTGGAAGTTCTTTTTGTTGCCCGACTGCATCTTTGACTTAATCTCTGTACAAAAGAAAACAGCTGATCAGCCACCATGCCAATCCTAAAACAGCTAGTTTCTGGTTCCTCCCAGACCAAGCGCCGCTCACGCATGGATCTGACCAGGGAGATGATCAGTGCTCCACTGGGTGACTTTCGCCACACCATGCATGTAGGCCGCAGTGGTGATGCGTTTGGAGACACCTCCTTCCTCAGCACCCGTTCAGGGGAACCACCCTCTGAGACCACATCCCACCCCAGCTCTCCCCGGCCTGGCCTACTGTCTCGTACCTTCAGGAGCAGCAAACGCTCCCAGTCGGTGACCAGAGTGGACCAGCACAGAGACAACGCTCTGATAGCCCCTGCTGGGTCACCTACCTATGTGAAAAATGCCATGTCTCTGCCCTTCCTCAATGACGACGACAGAGGGGACAGTATGGTGTCAAAGAGTTTGTCCTCGAGTCCTTTTAAGTACCAAGGGGACGTGGATGAGAGAGGTGCAGCTGCAGCTACTCACTTCCTGGAGCTAGAAGAGCGAAGCTTTGGTGAGCTGACCGAGCTTCCGGAGACCCCCCACCACTATGGCGGTGGCATGAAGCATGCTGTGTCAGTAATGTCTTTCCATGTCGACCTGGGGCCCTCCATGCTGGGTGACATCCTGGGGGTGATGGAGAAGGAGGATGACGATCTTGGCTACGAGGAGGGCAAGAGCAGCGAGGGCCGTGCCTCACCACCTCTCAGCTCCCACGGCGAGGAAGAGGATAGCGTGGAGAGAGAAAAAGATGAGCATACAGAGGAGCCGATGGAGGCAGAGGAAGAAGCTGCAGAACTGCAGCAGCAGGCCTCCATGCATCCAGGCAGCTCTATTGATCTGGGGCCTGAGAATGGAGGGCCCTACACACCAGAGTACACTCCTGAGACTCGGCCCAAACACTTGCAGCATCTAGACAGCTGCTCCATGTCCAGCTCTGGTTCTGCTGCTCTGGATGAGAAACCAAACAGCCAGACCTATGCAGGAGATACAGACAGCGCCACCTTCAGTGCCCCGCCAGAGGAGGAGAGCAACTTCTCCTCTTTCTTGGAGGATGAAGACGATGAGATCCGCGTATGAGATTCCAAAGCCTTCTATGAAACTAGCAAGTCCTTTGACAGTGTGGATTTGCACTTGAACAGAAGTAAGACACTGTCGTCGGTTACTGTGGGTATGGAACTGTGAAGAAGACACGGAGTACTCCTACTTTGTAGGTCTGCAAGGAGAGAGTGACTGCTCCTTTAGGACAAGCCCAAACTCCATCTGTCAGAAAGCCTTACCCTCCACGTTCTGTTTGACTGTCAATCTGTCTGAGGGAACTGACATGGAAGAGCAGCCACTTTTTGAATATGGAACATTCCAGAAGTAAGCAGGGAGGATGAGTTGGAAAGAAACTTTTGTAGGAAAAACACTTTCCACAACTAAAGCTTAGTTCACGCTTTCGCTCTCTCTCTCTCTCTCTCTCTCTTTCCCTTCTCACTTGATGTGTCACATGTGCTTTTTTTTCATTTGGTTTGCCTCTCTCTTCTTGCACTTTCTCTCTCTGGCTGCGGGACATCAAGAGGCCTGAGCTGAACAGAAGGCCTCTGTCACCACAGGATCACTGGTAGGTATCTTGTCACAATAAAGGGGACCGTGTTTGGCACTGGAGTGTGAAGCCCTGCCTTGAGCCTCTTTCATCTTAAAATATTATTGTAAAGCGCCATAGATCTGTCAGAGTTTTCTCCCTTATGTAACTCGGGCTCCTTGTGACGCTGCTCAAAGGCTGCCATTTCCTGCTCTAATACTGGACCACAAAGCCCCAAGCCCTAAATTCTCTTCTGTTTTTGATTCACTGTGAGCGCCACACAGGCTTAGCCTCAGTTTGAATTTGAGAAAAGCAGGGATGAAAGGTAATGGAGACGTATTGGCCTGCATTAAAGCATGAAGCATGGTGTTACTACAGGAAGCCAGAGGTGTGAAGAGCATTGTGTGGCGCACTGGAGGAGGACTGTGCACTGTTTGTTTTCTCTTTTCCAATGAACAGATTTTGTTTTGTTTTTTTTTTTTGAAAAAATCCATAATGATGATGATGAGCAGATTTCCGTAAACTGACATGAATTGGCCTACTTCCTTCTAATCTGTTATTTCAAGTTGAAACTGAAGAGTCTGATAACCACTTCCTTCCTTGTTTTTATACATTCGAGCAGCTGCAGTGGTGCAACTGAACCTTGTAAAATATGTTCATCCTCATTAGTCCAGGGGCTGCCTTAATGTGTAAAACAATTTCCACTACTACTCACGAGCAGGGCTTTGGGGTATGCATTATTGAAAAATTAGTGTACCAGCAGGAACAGTTAAAACGGAAACTACTCACATTTGGTAGTTAAAACCTGTTGTTTTTATCTTTGATTTAAAAAAAACTTTTGCTATGTTTGTGTTTCTGTTTGAAGAGTGGATGAAAAAGAAAGACGCAGCCAGCAATAGATGCAAGAGCATCAAGAAAAGATTGCTATTTTTATGCAAGTTGCATAGTCATTGCAGCTTGACTGTATCTCTTGCATCATTAAAAGCCATGGCCAGAAGTATTGAGGCTTAGTTGCGCTGATTGATTTCACTGCCTTAACTGAAACTGACAGATGTGCCAAATAATTAAAATAATTTTAGTATGAAGCTCACTTTTGGGAGAGCCTGTCAACTCTGTCTGCCACTTCTTTCTCTGTATGGGTAATCGCTGTTGAATTTAAGACTGAGTTCCAGCTTGAAGCTTAAAAAAATAAATAAAATGGTGTTCTGAGATGTGATATCATGCAGGAGGAAAAAGGAGAAAATGAATATGCATAACTGGATATTTATATTTTCAATCACTCAAACACTACATAATATATTCAGGTAATTTCTAGGTTTAACAATTTGGTGCGAATGGGAAGTTGTCTGTGTTCTCTCTGTATAATTTTGTATATTATGCCTTACTGTTGTCATCTTTACTGTAGATTTACAGCTTTTTCCCCCTGTATTATTCAAAAATAACCTATATTTTTCAATAAAAGAAATCCTGAACATCTTTACTGCTGCATATTTTATTGCCAGTTTGTCTCAGTGCATCAGAAAATAATGCAGCAGAAGTGCTTCTCAATCAGCAGCATTAACAAAGGAATTCCTTGAGTGCCTTCTCTGTTTCCTGTCACTATTCTCTGGCTGTCCCAGAAGAGGAAGGAAGGAAGTAATTGAGGTCTAGTTGGATGTGTCTCCTAAGTATATAGCTATACAAGCTGATAGTGATGTGATGACTCATTAGTAAATGTGAGAGAGAGAGAGAGTCTAAATGTAAGGCTTAGTTTAAAAGCTGTGCTGTCTGACACCCCCATGATGCAGCTATATTCTCATCATTGGAAAGAGTGAAAGATGGATGGGGGGAGGAAAAGATTATCATTTTGGAGAGTTGCATTCATAAACGGTAATGACAGGTAATTGTTCTCACCCTGCTGATTGGAGGATGGATGAGTCTGGCAGTCACGTAAGACCTGGATCCTGCTCATCATCATGAACTCTGAGCTCTTCTGTCACTTTTGATTTTACAGACTACACTCAGGCTCTCACACACGTGAACCCCTCATGGCTCGGTCAAAGTTTATTGCGCTCTCTTTTGTTAACACTGGGGGCAGACAGTTCAAGGTCTCGCCATGCATCCCGACACATTAATGCTGCATGCGGGCAACACTCCATTCTTTGGTATTATTTTTTTTCAGTTCCATCGCCGTTCACCTCCAGTTTTGCGGATGTTCAATCTCCCTACACTTTCAATTTTTCACAGTCACATTATACCAGAGTCCAATCTGCCATAGGGCTACAAAAGGTCATTATTCTTGCACTTGTGGTAAGAACAGGCCATTTATATTGATTGTTACGGTCAATACAGACCAGTGGGGTTAATGATTGTATTTTTTTCCTGTCTGTATAAAGTCATTATTCTTTTTAAAGATTGTTGGTTTCTTTGAGAAGGAAAGACTAAATCTTCACTAGTCACCACTTTTGCATTTGTTTCGAAAAGTCTTTTTAACTGAATTATATATCTTATGCTGCTGGTCTTGCACAAAGGAGCAAGTCACTTGGTCTAAATCTTGTTATATACTGCCATCTAGTGGTCGTGCAAGGCTCACGTGGTGATGCGTCAGTGAAACGGCTGACATGACTTTTGGGTTGCATTTAGGATCTTTTTAACATCTTTATATCATCTCACACTCCAATACATCTTATTGATAGATGAGTTTTATTTTATTTTTGTTGTGTCAAAAAGAAATCTCTGACTCATCACAGAGACTGTCAAATGAGATTATTAGGATGATTTGTAGTACAGGGCAGGATGTGAACACAACTGTTCAAGTTGTCCTACACATTTGAACTTGTTACCGGAGATGGAAGATTTGTTCATGGGGCTCAGCTAGCCCCCAACTCCCACCCCCTACAGAAACTCATTGTAATCTGAGTCTGCCTTGCAGCTGTTTCTCCCTCTCAAACAACCTGGGTGTAGTTTCTCAACTGCCTCAGAGGCTGTCAAATGTCATTTCCCTTTGGTTTCCAACTCTCTTTGAAAATCGTATTTTCTTACTCGAGCCACCAATGGGAGGCGCTCATTGCCTTCAGGTTTATTGTGTCAGGAGCCCCTGCCTGGACCCACAACCTTTTCCGCCAAATTCCATCAGCAGACTTGCAGCTCTTCCAGGATGCCGACGGCATGCAGAAATCTGGAAAGTATTAAACAACCTGCTGGTGGAGGGGACTAGAGGGTGGGGTGGGGGGGCTGAAGGGGGGAGAGAGGGGAAGCAAAAAGTGGGGGGATGGGGGAGAAAAGAAACAGAATACAAAATTGTTCATATACTGCCCTATGCCTGGTTCTGCTCCTTTTCTCCTCCCACACACACACATACTAGCGTGTGAATCCCCCCCCCCCCACAAAAACCCAGACCACTCCCCACGCTGCTCCAGCATTTTCTTTTCTTTTTTTTTGTTTGCAGCAGTGTTTTGAAAGTCTTTCTTTTTTTTTTTTAATGGGTCATAAACAAACAGCCAGTTCTGCTGTGTAGTTCTGCACTGCACTGAGGAGGGAGGGGAGTGTGTGGGTGTGGTGTGTGTATAAGAGAGTGTGTTGCGCTGTTTGCTGGCACAGAACTCGAAGGAGAGTGTGATGGTCGAAAGCCCCAACTGTGTGTGTTTGTGGTTGGAAGCAAGTATGAAAAAAAAACTTTATATAGAATCTCAACTGTGAAAAGCTAAGTTTTTAGGCAATCAAGAAAAATCTATTTTCCAGGGATTAAGATCTGGCTTTACTGTTTAATGTCTGTGCATATCTATATTGATGTTTTTATAATCTTCAATAGTCTTTTCCTTCATTTTGCTAAGATTTGGCTGTATTTCAGATGTCATTGTGTATTTGTGTTAGTCAATCAGTAGAGACACCTCTCCTTGGTTGTATTTTTATTGATTAAATCTTAACACTTATTGCCAGGCTAATACGTATTTGCCTCTTCAGCGTCTGCCTTTAGTTCAATCTGCCAAGTTACCAAAGTGTGAGACAGTCGAACTAACAAACGTTATCATTAGGAAGCATTTTTTTCCTCTAGTAGTGCGAGACACAGTACTATGGATATTGGTGTTAACAGGAGCAGCGAACATAAACATTCCAGTCCCCAGCGATGACCTCTTGACCTCTAAACCCTGGGGCGGCAGGGAAAGCAGCAGGAGACCACACGCACGTGGTGGGAGGAGGAGCAGGAAGGATGCAAAGACCTCTCTGGTGTGCCTTAAAGAGCTTCAGATGCCTCTGCTGAAGACTGAAAAATTAAAACCCTCCACCTAACATTAGAGCAGTCTTCCCGCTTGGGGATTGTTGCAGGTATGTCAGAATGTGGGTAAGGCTTTCTCAGATGGAAAAGTTATTCCAAGAGAAACAAAGCTTCTGACTCTCTCCTTCTCCCCCAGTTGTTGTGCAACCAGCAGTTTCCTTCATGAATCTGGAAATTGTGTCATTGCGTCTTTGGGTTAGACTCAAATCTTCATCATTTTTCCAGCTAACAGAACCACAACTGCTAAATCCGGCTTCAAGTCAGCAGATTGAAACCATGTATTCAAGTTTTATTGGTCTTTTTGCTGTGAATGAGCAAACAGCCAAAACACAGTGTAATAATATATTTACGTTTTCATGTACATTTTCAAAATAATGATTTCAAAACGTAGTTGTCAATCCTAAAATCAACTTCCACCATATGTCTTGAAATGCGCTGTCCCATTTTCTGCCTACAGCATGTAGCACTAAGATCTGAATGTGGAGAACTCATTCTTGCCATAAGCTCAGAAACAATGATTCATCCCTTCATTTTTCCATTCTTTCCTTCTGTCTTCTTGGTGCTCTGCTAACCCTGTCTCGCGCCGCTGAAGAGAAGAGCGGTCTCCGGCAGCCATGTGCATCCCCAGGAGGTCTGATCTGGCCTGCACTAAGCCATGACCACATAGGATGGGGTTGGGGGCTCCTCTGCTTTCTACCCCCTCCTCGTTGCCAGAGGCTGCTTCCCTTCCAAGGCCTATCCACGGCTGGCTGACACAGGAAGGAGAACACACACATACTACACTCCTCAGTACACCCACACCTTTAAGTTGCTGTGAAATGTAAACTCCCACACATGCAAACCTTTAAACAGCTGTTTCACACAAAAACAACATATTCTCCGTTCATCTCTGAATGCAGCTCATTGGTTGGAACAGTCAATTTATCAGTGAACCCAGGATTCATAAATAAGAAGCTTTAGATGTTGATCACAATGTGAGGTTACATCTTTGCCAACATAGACTTGGCGCTGTCCCAACAGAGGCTGTATGTCCACACAATACCACCCTTGTTTAGTAGACAGTACATGCGCACTGTTGAGCGAAATACCCTAAAGCTGACCAGGAAGCCAGAGATCACAAAGGGTCACTTCCTATAGGCCAGCTTTAAACTTTGACCTTCTAGTCCTTCTTCAACTTAATCTTCCCTTTCTCCCGACATAATGAGTAATACCAGTGCCACTCATTCACTGCAAGGGCAGAAGGGGCAGAAGGAGCTGAAGGACAGTCTCAGAGATTGATGCCTGACGATAATCTGGAAATAAGTGGCTCCTTTTGTCCGGCATGTTTCTTGCATTCAGCGCCTCTTTTCTTCTGAAATATAAAGTTATTTTTAATATATATTAGCCTTGCATGTGCAAGTACATTACATCTCCAAATGTTTCTCAAAACTAATTTCGTCCTTTCACATTCTCAAAAAGTAATTTAAATTAAACTCTACATGAGAAGACACTTTTCAAGTTTAAAGATTTTTGCACTTAAGCAAATGAATACCAAGATATGCAACTCCATATCTACGACATGACCTCAAGATACTCTTGACTTCATGGCTATGTAAAAGGGTATTTAAACTTTTCCTCATTTACTTCTTACTGCATACTTGGTTGGGTGAGATGAGAGGCTGTGTTCAGGCCTCTGCACATTTTGGTGTTAGCCTTTTTAAAACACAGTGTCCACTGTTCACTTGGGCTGAACCTCAGTGATTTCATAGTGCACCCGCTAATATCAGCACTGGCAGAGCCAATCAGACAGACTTTCCATTACAGTCCATCACCTTCCTGTTTTAATGCGACTTCATATGCACCCTCCACTTCACGGCTGGAAACAATGCAGCAGCTTAGAGGCTCATTTACTTTCCTTAAATCTCAACAGCATCATAAATCAGGGCGTGTCCAGAGATAGAAAACAACAAGCTCCATGTGGAGAGATGACTTTAAAACACACTGTACTGGGTGTTGGTCCTCCGTTTAACAACTCTGTCATCCAGTCTGTGCTCCCCTCCCTCTGGCCATGGTTCCCACAGGACTGAGCTGGAGAGGAGAGGGGGAAAAGTCTGGCCGATGCTGGCCCTCTCTGTCATTCTACCGGCCAGGCTCTGACTCTCTCCTACTCCTCCTCCTCCTCCTCCTCCTCCTCCTCTGAGATTACGCAGCCAATCCGAGAAGACAGACCAAAAAACAGATGTAGGCCTATTGTGCGTGTTTATGTGTCTGTTGGGTTGGGTTTAGTTATGTTTTTTTCATTTTCTCGGATTATTCAACAACTAGGCAAGATTTACATTTTACTTCAATGAAACAATTAAAACACTTCATTGTAGGAGTTCAAAATTTTTACATCTAGTACATATTAATTTCCCCCGCTTGCATTTTCCGGCTCTATGTTGAATAACAGAAGTCAGAAAAGAAGACTGGTAATCACTTCATACAAGCAGCCACCCTCCCGCAGGCATGTATGCTATAAATGCACTTAAATGCTGGATTAAAACCAGTTTCAAAAACAGCACAACACAACCATTTGATCTCTTAAACAGCCTTAATATTCCCACATCTGTCATGAGATATTTTTTTACCGGGTGGATTTAGGCTTGAAATGTAAATCTTTCTGCTGTGTTTATTTTAAACATAAACACTGAGTGACGCTTGCATGGGACGCAGAGGCGTGTCTGGCTCTGAGCTCGGAAGACGCAGCTGAACATGAGGCCATCTCCTGGCTTTTCCTGTATCAGACAATTGCCTTTTGGCAGTGTACCTCCCATGGTAAAGCCTGGTTAAAGCCCCGTCCACCCTTTCCATCTGTAGCTGTTTACTTTGATTGACAGCTCGCTGGGACGCTCAAAGAGGGAAAGAAAGTTGTGTCAGATTCATTTCAAGCGAAGCGCTGCCTTATTCACACCACAGTCTCCAGAAAAGGGTCATGTTGACAGCGAAAAACCTCAAACTATGTGGGAGCGGAGATGTGCGTATGGCTAATGTGTGCGCTCAGGAATGCAAGTGTGCTTACGTGGGTTTTTGACCGACTTGGGGAGCAAGCGCGAGGTTGGACAAAACGTGAATCGGAGCAGGATGGAACAAAATTGAGAAGGAATGGTTAAGTAATCATCTAAATCACTTTTTTTTCTCATTATTCTCCCTCTGCATGCTCCAGCTGTGCTGCTGCTTTGGGCCAGCCAGGAAGCGTTGGAGGGGGAGTGTTTCGGGTGGAGGCAGGGTGAGGTCACCATGCTGTTGGCCCCTGGGATGGGAGGGGAGACACTTGGCCCACTGTCACAGCTCTATCTATTCATTCTTAATCTTATTGTTAACTGAGCCTCTTATCAGCAACATATGGTCTATCCAAAGAGTTCCAGCATACACTCTGGACACATCTGGAGCGCCGCACAGTGCTGCCATTTTGAACACTGACCCCCTCTTTCACATATGTTCCCATGCGCACACAGGCGTGTATAGTGAGAGTGAGTCACCCACAAAGCCCCAGGCATATTTAGAGACCACTGTGTGAGTGCCTGGCCCTGCATGCTTGAGATGCCTTGGGTGTGACCAGGGTGGCCTGCAGTGTGTGTCTGTGTATGGGTGTGTGTTATGCTTGATCCAGCTGCCTGTCGTTTGCAGCCTGTCCCATCACTTCTCCATGCAGAAAGAGAGCCAGCCAGACAGTTACTCAAGCAGACACACACACACACACACACACACACACACACACACACACACACACAAGGAGGAAAGGCTACTCAATGGAAAGAACTGCTGATAGAATTTGGAATTTCCTGGTCACCGTCCGTTTTATTGGGAACTAAGCACTGGCCCTTTACTGTGGCGCTGATTATCTCGCACTGCCGATTATAATTCTAAATACGTGAATCACAGAAAGGCAAATTCAATAATGACATTGAAAGAGTTGGCATTAAGCCACCTGTTATTAGTAATGGAGATATTTGGATACAATGCAGAGGTGAAACAGTTTTACCATCACAACAGTTTCCAGTTTTCCATGAAGTTTCCAGTCATCCATTGTGCAACAATTACACTGTAGTTAGTCTGGTGATTCTCAGGACTTGGCCAGCGCGGCGCACTCCCTCCTCCCACAACCAAAACGTGTAGTTTTTATAGACTGGAGATCTACAAACCCATGACCTCAGAGAATTAAATATTCTCCTTGGAAAACTCCCCACATCCCCAAAGTGGCACTTTAGGTTGTCAGCTGCATCGTAATTGTATGTGTAGTATCTGTGTGTGTAAGAGAAAGCAAGACAGAGAGCGATTTTGTTTTGTGGTTTCAAATATGTGACTGTTTTCTCCACCTTTTGCTCACTTTTGTGTTTGTAGTCGACACATATTTGTACTTGTGGTGTTTATACTATACATTATTAAGCCCGAAAGACCGACATTCGGTCTTGCAGGAGCCCAGTTGTTTAACAAGTTTGGAGCTGAATTGTAGGCCCACTGTAACGAGAGCCCAGGTAATTATTTTGAAAGGGTAACTTTATAATGGAAAAATATTAAAACAACCCCTGTTTTCAATTAAGTCTTTCCATCCCATCCCCCCACTATATTTTCTTCTCTGAGTTCATCACATGCCTACACCATATGGCCAAGAACCGGATTTAATGTAATTTTTCCGCTTACGCATTCTAAATCTCAGTTTTTGGTCTTGGAAGATGACTGAAACCTTATTTATAGTCATTCAAACATATAGTCATTCAGACCTTTTTGTTATGAACCAAAACGGTAAAAGAAAAAGTGTAGATTGTTGTTTTTGACCACACCCAACTTTTCTTTTGACATGAAAGGGTGAAATTCATCACACAAAGGAACACATGTTTTGAAACACTCACATGGGTAAGGGAACAGGCTAAGGTCTCATCTGGAATGCATAAAGCATAACAATACATCCCAACATCACTCATCACTCTGGATCAAGAGCAAGGTTAGGTTGGGATGTGAGTGGGTGGGAGTCTGCTATGTCTTAAAACCTGCTGGAGTCATGTAGGTCTATATGCTGTCTGTATAGATCAAGCTGTTCTTCCCGTGCCCTCCTTCATATATGTGAAAAATTGGAAATTTTTTAGTTTGTCTTGCAGTTAGGTTAAAGTGATGATCTGCGAGATCTGTGTTTTTATGGGGATTTTGGACACATCTTTCATGATAAGCGGTGACTGCTGTTTTGTTTATGCTTTATGTTTTCAAGATATCATCCCACAATCAAACATCCTGGCCAGATATCATTTTCCTTAGACTTTCCTTTGAAGTTTCAGTTTCTGTGGCAACGGGCTTCTCTGTGCACAGTCATGCCAGTTATCACTGTTTGCAGTAACTAATCGATTACTTATTTATTCAAATCTAATTATGTTTTGTACATCATTTCTTACTAAGCAGAGAAGCTTTTTTCAAAATTAGCACTCTGGGCCAGAGAACCACACTCTGCAACTGGATATTGGACTTCCTCACACACACACACCAAACAGTTCAGACTGGCAGTCACACCTCTTGCACGCTCTTGCTCAACACCGGAGATCCCCAGTGCTATGTGCTCAGCCCCCGCCTCTTCACACTGTACACCCACAACTGGAACCCCCGACATGGAGAGAACTCTGTCGTGAAATTTGCGGATGACAGCACCATCAGCGGCTAAAATACAGACAATGATTAGACTTCATACCGACAACAGTCTTGCAGAAAGGTGTCCAAAGAACAACCTACTTCTCAGCATCAGCAAAACCAAGGAGCTGATCATTAATTTTAGGAAACAGGAGGCAAAACTACACACCCCTGGCTAAATCATAAAAGCTGAGGTGGAGCAGGTGAACAGTTTCAGGTTCCTGTGAATCAGAATCACAGAGAACCTGTCATGGTCATCTCACATCTCCACTCTGGTTAAGAAAGCTCAGAAACAGCTGTACTTCTTAAGCAAGGTTCCTGTGCCAAGTTCTCATTAACTTTTACAGAGGTGCAATAGAAAGCACACTGACAGTGAGAGTAATTACACTGACTACACGTGCATATGACACATGGGCTCTGCCATATTGAGTTGCTGCAGCCGTTACTGTTGCTCCCACTTCAGCTCAGAATGTTGCCACATACACCAGATTTAAAACTCTGTTAGCTTATACTGCAAAATAAAGAGATTTACTTGGCAGTGATAGACTTAATAAGCATTGTATGAACTCTTTTGGAAAGGACTCAAATGTAACGGATCTTCATTAATATGTAAAAGTCCTGCACTCTAGCGTTAAGATCAGAGAGAGTGTTTGGGTTGAAAATTGGGGAAGGGTTGCTAGAGCAATGATACCAAAATGGTTGTAAACTTGTGGATGTTTTCAAGTGTGTGTATTATGCATGTGTGGATTTGTAGCACGTGCTGGTGCATCTGTCAGAATGTATAAATTCATGCTCACCTCCCCCTTCACTCTTCCACTGAGACGAGCTGTCAGTGGGTTTGGTGCAGATCTCATGTGAGCGGCTGCTCTGGGCTGCAGTCCAGACCGATGCCGACTGATGAGAACACACAACACAGATTCTCTGCTCCAAGTCAGGCTTTACAGCATGGCCACAGTTTCCTTTGGCTGGGCCACTACACAGTCACCAGGCTAGCCATCCCACACGTAGGCCTATGCGTATCACCACTTTCCCCAAAGGGTACCGAGATTGACTAGAAATCTTCCTCAAATATAGACAGGAAACCAAAATACCATGAGCATTACGGATTCCATTATCAAGTTTGGTTTCATGTATCAGCAGCCAGATGACTCATAATTCAAGTGAAACCGATCTAGACAGAGATAAAATTAAAGCTCATTCACCTGCATTCTGGATGGCCTTATTCGTGTTTATTCTTTTCCCTCTTTTCTTTAAACCAAGACAACATGCTAGCCCTTTGCTAGCTGTCCTAAAGCTTATAACCTGTTGACTCACCTCTCAGCTGTTTTACGCAGACTTAGTAGCTGTCTGTGCCTTACACTTGGAGTAGAATCCTCTTTATGACCACAGGGTACCATTGCTAATGGTGTAAACACATCTTTCCTTAGAGAGTAAATGAGCTCAATGCTAGGTGTTTACATTGGCTTATCATGACCTTTGAACCCAGAAGCAGCTCTGTATATCATTTTTCCAAGTGTACGAGCAATAAATGCCTTAGATAATAACAGCCAGTTAGATTTTCAGATTTTCCAGGTAGAACAGATTTAGGAAAGAAAATATCCACCAACACACGCCTTCCTTTATAACATGAGAGTTGGCAGGCTGTAAAGGAAGAGCGACACTGTTCGCTGTCAAAGGAGCACAGATATGCTGCTTAGAAAAGATTGCACATCAGCAGGAATGAGGGAACCACTGATAACAAGTAGGGAGTTAAAGGGGATTTTGGCTGCAGATTTCAAAGCAAATGAATCATATAGCCAAGAGTGTTTATTCAGACACATTTGATTGTAATTAAAAATAACTAGCATGGAGTGTGTCTGATGCAGCTCAGATATTTATCCACAGATAACAGAGCTGTGAGATCTGTGTGGAAGTGAGAGCAAAGCGATTCAAATTGAATTCTTTAATAGCTTTTATTGCTTCATTCCAAACCCTTGAGGCCAGTATCACTCTGATTTGAAGCAACAGTTAGTATGCTGGTCTTGCCTGTTGGGATGTGTGTGCTGATGACATCGACTCCAACAGGAAACCAGGGGCTAATGATTAGCACATGTTTAGGATCACTAGGGTGCCACAATCTGGAGTTCATCATACCGTATGTCTCTGATTTATTTGGTTGTTGTTGCTTCACTGGGAGGGACAGACCCATTTCTAAAGGGAAAGAAACAAAGCCCTCTCCCCTTCTCCAACATCTTGGCCCGCTTTATCTGATTTAGCTCCCAGCCAATGGAGGTCTTCGGCTCAGTCATGGTCCATTTTGGAGCTTCAGAGAATGGGAAAGGTGAGACGGGGCATGCACGGCACAGATGCTCTAATGTGATCCTGCTTTACACTTGCACACCTACCTGCCTATTATGTTGCTTTCACACACAGCAGAGAGATTTTTTGTAGCCATTGCATATTACAGTTTGAGGCCTGGCCATATTTGAAGCATACAGAGCCAGTGAAAGAATCAGTGACTTTGGGTTTATATTTATGGTTAACTTTGTATTTATGGTCTGTGTCAACATGCAGTCTAGCATCAGTGTCACTGTGAACAGTTTAACATGGCAGTGTGCAATCCTTTAACATAGGTTTGGAGGGCTCCTCTCCAGCTCCTCCTGCGTGGTCTATGGGATGTTATCTGATATTCACTAAGTGGCGAAACACAAACACTAAGAGCAGCACAGAGAGGCCAATTCAGCCCTGAGGATCAGGCAGCACATGGAAAGAACCATACACATCCTGGAAAGCGGAGAGTGTATCTGCAAGAGGAATGTCGTTGTCTGAGGTTTCAAAGTGATCAGCATTTGATTCTGCATGTTGACCAAACCAGGCCACAACACAAACAGGCTAAACTAACCCAGGCTGTAACAAAAGCAAAAGGTTCTGTGAGCAGCTGGAGTAGATTCCAGTGTTTTCCAGCTGTGATGACCTAGAGATGTCCAGTGAGATGACGTGAGAATTTTTTTGTGGACAGGCGTAGTCAGCTACTACTGATGACATTTGACCGGACTGACTTCACAGCTTAAGTGTTTCCTCTAGTTTTGGCTGTGGCTTCCATAGGTGAAGGTGCACCGAAGTGTTCTGCCATTCCTTCATATTCCCGCTAGTAAAATATGCCTGTCCAGCTGTCCCACTAAGACATCTGCCAGGCAGCCAAAGCGGGGTCATGTCCAAATCCTAATCCCTAATTGTCTCACTCTTCCCTCAGTCTCATGTTTGCTATTGGAGCTGCAGCAGTCCAAAAGAGTCATTTGGCCACTCCTGCAGGTGGAGCCCAGTGCTGTACACCAGGGCTGGGCTTCAACTGAAGCTGACTCATTCTGTCACAAAACAGCTAGCTGTTCCAGTAATACACCTCGCCTGGAACACAAGTCTTGGCATGACTTCTGATATGATATAAGATAAACACAATCCTGATGCCAAAAAGAAAACTGAAAGTTAGCGCGCACCTTGACTCCCGTCGTTTAACACCAGGAATACTGGTGTAATTATAGATTCTGATCTAGATTTCAATAGCCATATCAAGCCAATAACAAAACCAACATTATCATCGTAAGTGTCCAAACTAGTTATCCACAGCATAGTGTTCCTATTAAGCAACAAAGTCATTTTTCATAACATGTATTTCATTTTCATTTCAAATCCCTATGACATCTCTGTGGTTTTGTTTTAGGATCAGCTGTTTTGCTCGAGGTACTGCCTCAACAGTACTGTACTGTACTGAATGACTGTACTGTACTTTTGCACAAATATGTGAGGTTCATTCAGGAAAACAGAAAATACACCAGTTAATGTTCACAAGCTTTGGTAGTCTATCTAAATAATTGTCTTCCTAAAACAGCTTACCTGGGTCCTGGTGACTCCCTAAATGAAAAGGTGTGTATCGGTTTTAAATTTCAGCTGCAGCCTCGCCACAATGGCCGTGGCGATTAGTTACTTGTGGTTGAGCTGCACCTGCCTGTTTGCTCTGTAATCCTTCACTTTCAAAAGAAGATGAGCTGTGTGTTTTCATTTAATGGGGGTAAAAGCTTTTGGATGTGCTATCAGCCATATAAGAAAGATCATAACTCTTTAGGGTTATGGTTTAGCTATTACTGACAGCACAAAGTAATCAGTCAAAGAGATTGGCACTAAGGGTAAAGTGTGAGAAACACATTAACTGGGGATTTTTTTGGTAATGGGTGTGTTTCATACTGACCCAATTATCACAAAACACAACAAAAACTGTATGAAAGATTTATTAAAAAGATGATACATGCATGTTTTTATAAACATTATTAATTATCCAACCACTGTGTAATGATATGATGAGAGCAATCTCATAGCTTTTTCAATTAAATAAAGCTGTAATAAAGAAAGGGTGGGGCACTTTGTCACTCACTGCAGTGAAGCTTCATTAGCTGAGCTATGTATCACAGATGCTGTAATATGAGAGTTCACAACAACAATAAAAGCAACTGAGTACCTTTCTAATTTCAAGTTGTCCTAAATGGATTCTCTCACCTCAATAGAAAAAAGAAGATCTGGCCCTTTTACATTTCTGCTCTGTCCACTTAGTGACTAACACTGCAGGACTGCGTGTGAATCATCTCTGACCAAAGAGGAGTGTTAGACCAAACTGACATTTATAGTCTCCACACATACTTGCTCTAGCTGGGCTGCCAGGTTTGACTCCTCACCCTGCTGCTGCTGCTGCTGCTGCTGCTGGCACTGCCTTCCACCTGACCACTGCACCAATTACATCTTCATAAACAGCCCCACGTCCAACTGAGTGGTCGGCTGATTGTCAAAGAGCTCTCTCTGCCTCCTCCAGATCGACTAGGACTCTGTCTCGCCCGGTATCCCACAGCGAGCCTGGGCAGCAACTCACAGTTCTTCCCCTCGCGTGTTTACAAACACAGACCACAGGAATCCACCTGATGAGCCAAAAAACTGCGAGAGAGAGAGAGAGAGAGAGAGAGGCACAAGCTGTGTTCTTTGATTGCAGCAGCTGATCACAATCACTTTTGGAGTGGGAGGGTTTTCAAAATAGCAAATGTGTGCTTGTTCTTTTGTCACTGTTGTTGTTTGCATTCTGGTTTGGTTTACAGCGTTGTCACTTTTGAGGAAATGGTCTGAAACCACAGTGTAATGAGGGATGCAGAACCACGGTGGGCTGTGGTAGGCAGTCTTTGTCACTCATCCTTGAATCATGTGTGCATGGAGATCCAAGCCGTTCCATCAATTTAGCATGGCCCTAACACTTCACCGTGTTAACTCCCTTTGGCACTGGACAATCTCTCCCTTCTCCCTGCAGACACAGGAGTAAACAGGAGGCCTGCTTCACACACACAGGCATTCTGGGCATACCTTGGGGCCTCCAGAGGGCTGGTCTGTTCACATGCAAGCACACACACACATACAATCCTGACAGAACACTGCTGGACATGTGTGGTTTATGAAGTTCCATGTGCATGTTTGAGTTCAGCCAGTCAGTGGGGGTCAGCCGCCACTATCAGTCATCTGGATCGAGGTGAGGAGTCATCCTGACGATCCTGACAGCTAGTGCTCAAATTGTTAGGATTTCAAACATAAACAGAGACGTGCATGGTGCAGTAGGATCTGGCCTTTTACTGGGACCTTAAACACATCAGATCTATAAAATAACCCATATAACAGGTGGATCATGAAATTACTGAGTATCATCAACACATCATGCCCTCAGTAGAATTTAACTGGTTATTTCACAGTGATGTTTTATTAGTATGTGTGAAATAATGGATGTTTTTTAGGACATAAATGCAGAGACAGCCACACATAAGCCTACATTTTCAAGGTTTTGCGGTTTGCACAGTAATACCATAGAATTGTCCTTACAATCATGTGGACTTTAGAACAATCCAGATGATTGGCTATACCGCGGGAAGAAGAAAAAGGGGGGGAAAAGTTTTTTTGGAGCGGGCCCTGGTGACGTGCGGGGCCTGCAGGGCGGTGTTCTCAGGCGGGGAAAGAGTCTGACTGGGGTGTGTGAGCCACATCTGGAATAGTAGCTACAGAGAAAGAGTCGAGAGAAGCAGAACCTCGCTGATCTACTTTCCCAGCTCTTCACCTCAGCACTCCCGTTTCACGGAAACAAACCTCCTGCTTTGCCTTTTTGTAAGTTGGACTAATTTGTTGGAGCGTTTTTCCTTAGGTTTTAGTCGGTGAATGATTTTTTTCATTGACTTTTTTTTCCTCATACAACAGGACTTCACGCTCTGGACTTTAAATCGAATTTGGATTTACGCGAAAATGTATTATGTACTATTTCCTATATGCTGCGTCTTTACCTGAGAGATACTCTGATCTATCACAATTTGAGTTATTCATATAAAAGAATAACATGGTTTATAAAGGCTGAGTCTCACGCATGGCGGCACTACGCTGGAATGTTTTCCATGCAGATGGGTTGAGTTTGTTTTCCAGCAGCATGGATTGATTAGTCGTGAATCGGTCTTTCTTACTCATATCGACCTACAGTTGCTTTCGCCAAGCTTTTTTCCCCCCTGGGGCGTTTTACACTTAGGCTATAATGCAAACATGCATTGCTTAAATTAACGAGTTGTAATTAAATCAAAGACTTGGAAATGGATCAAAAGTTCAATGTCGTGAAATCGGTTTACTTCCCTCACTACACACTGACTTTAAAATTCAACATTCAACCATTTTAGCTCCACGAGGAAGATATTATAGTTCCTTCTTGCTTCCTCCTTTCTACGTTTGTAAGGCGATACTGTCACATTGAGGTAAACATTGCGGTTGGTGCAGAAGTGAGGAAACAGCGCCATCTAGCGTCGAGACGAGCTGATACTGAACATAGGTTTGGTTGGATCGGTGGGACTTCAAGTGGATTTACTTATTCTGTCTCATGTATCCCTCTAGATCTACTTGTAAAATGCTGCTCATCCTGCTTGGAGTGCTCGTCTTGCACCTAATCATTCTCATTCTTCTCATTGTGTCGACGGCAGCCAGTGTAAGTTGTCCTGCTACACTTGCTACACTACTTTTTGCAAACCTTTGTATTGATGCTTGTATGTTGTTCCTCAAATGTAAGTCGCTTTGGATGAAAGCGTCTGCCAAATGAGTAGCTGCAAATGTAAATATTGTGAAAAATGCAGAATGGAACACGGACATCATGTGAATAAGCTGATTTATTGTATGATTTTTAACTATTACTAGTTTTGGTGTCCTGGGCTCAGACTGTGCATTGCAGTGCATTTAAATTGTTCTGTATTGTTGTGTTTACCAGGCATGGTCTGTAGATGGGAAAAGCAGCTACGATCTATGGTACCATTGCAAAACAGATAATGGAGGCTACAACTGCTCACCCACCAGCAGTAACGGTTTGTCAGCATTCCTAAAGAACCAACTAAAATTATGTATTGTGCCTTCATCCCCTTTGGCATGGAAAGTAATAAATGTGTTTATAATGTACGCTCTTCATCATTTCTGTCTGTCTTTTCTAGACTGGATCCAGGCAGTCCAAGCCCTCATGATCCTCTCTGTGCTCTTCTGCTTCTTCTCCCTCATTGCGTTTGTGTTTCAGCTGTTCAAACTGGTCAAGGGCGGACGCTTCTTCTTCACTGCCATCTTCCAGATCTTGGCAAGTGAGTATGACCTCATCACACGGTGACGGGTCACACCCTAAGCAGATGCGGGTGTGGTTGTGAGATCATCATTCTTTCAGATTCTCCTCACCCCTCCTCTTGTCTTTCCTAGGTGTGTTTGTGATGTGCGGGGCCATCATCTACACTGTGATGCGTGATGATACATCCACCCCAAATTACGGCTATGCCTATGTGCTGGCCTGGGTGGCTTTCCCTCTCTGTCTCATCAGCGGCCTCATTTATATTGTCCTGAGGAAGAAAGAATGAGAGAAGGAGCAGAGAAGAAAAGTGGAGGGGTAGATAGGATACTCCTTATAACAACATCGCACTGTGCCTACTGCCCACAGACCATAGACTGACATCCCAACAATACAACTAAAGCGCGTGTGTCACTAATAATTGTAAACACAAAATGGAGACATTTATCACTGCTGGGGATCTCTCTCTTTTTTTTGCTGTATTTCAGTATTCATTATGTTCCCATCACATGCTGAAAAATCATCACACGTGTTTTCTGTTTGTCAATTTCACCAAAGGCCTCTATAGATGTTTCCTGTGGTGACAGAGTGTCTTCAAAGTGTGTTTAGAAATGTTTTGGTGACATATTGACTATTGTTGCACGCTGGCACCCAACTTCCACAAATCCATCGTGTGTGATAACAAAGATGAGTAACCCTTCAGTACAAAGATGTACATAGTGTCTGTGGTTTTTAGACATATTTATAACATTTTTACATACATTTTGTACATAGTGTTGTCAAGTTAACATTGTCATGCTAATTAACGTGATAGAGTTTGTGTCTCTCACAAATCATGCAGCTGTGCCAAAGAAATGTCACTTCAACTGCCAGAATATCAATCTTTTTTGAAATATGTCTCTCTTTTTTTGAGTGTCAAATGCTTTAAAGCCTGTTGCCTTACGTAGGATATCTGTGTACTTCTTGAAGGAAATGAGGAAATCCTCACTAATAAAAAATAAGAACAATCAGAAGTGTTAGTAAACTCATGAAGTTATTTCTGAATTATCGTACTTGATATGCCAATACTTGGCATATCATATAGGTGGATATTTTTCATTTTGTCTTCTAGTTTTGAAAAATGGTGCTTTTGTATCTACTATTCTTGAAATGTATACTTTGTGTTGCAAGTGTGCCATGTCCTGTGATTAATATGCTTTGTACAAACCCAAGTTTGCATTTTTTGTCAGTATTCTTCTAAATAAACCTTCTGAAATGAACCTGTTCTTAATTCTACTTATTTCTACTTGTTGGAAAGTCAAGCTGTATGTGTAATTCACAGAATTTGGTTGAATGAACCATGTGCATGTATACTATGAGTGTACATATAGTGCTCACACCACACAGTGACATTTTTACCTGATTTTTCTTGTTCAGTGGTCTTGCTCTAAACTTATACTAGCTGATATAGTAACTGTTGTATGCTGGGACTGACAGATGACAAAAAGTGTTGACTGACCTTGGCTCGTTATAGTAGCTTAATTGTGCCATTTGGTGGAGCTGTGACACAAACCACACCCACAAGTGAAATACGGGTGTTGGTGAAATATCTGATATCTGCAAATATTATCAGTCATATTTTGACAAAACAAATGTATACAGTTTAAATACAAAATGATTTAAAAAAGCAAGTACATCTAATCTTTTAAAAAGTTACTATTTTGTACACAGTGACTTCTAATTGAATCATTTCTCAGCAAAACTGCGGATCAGATAGCTTTTCATGAATCTTTGTTCATACTGTGATGGTTTCCCCAGCAGCCAGACTGTAAACAGACAAACTTATAAATACAAACAAAAACAAAACAAACAAATAGCACTACCTGGCTGTTTGCTCATCAACCTGGCACCATGTACAGACAGCATAAATGAAAGAAAATATGAATATTATTGAGGAAAAATGCCTCAACAGCATATATGTGATAGAAAGTAAATAAAAATGTAAAAATCAGACATATTTAGCTGCTACACAGTAACGTGACGCTTCTCAACAAGTTTCCCTGACAGATTCTCCCCGCCACCCTACATTTATTAGATGTTGAATGTGTTGTGTTACAGTAAGGACCACCATTAGATGTCAGTAGAAGATTATTTTTTTTTTCAGTATTAGAATCAAATTATGCTTAAAGTACCTAAAGTAAAACCACTCATCATGCAAATGACCAATTTTAGAATAATATGTATTACATACCACTGGATCACAATTAGTGATGCATCAATGTGTTCATCACTAATGTTGCTAATGGTGAAGGTGGGACTTCTTTATACGCTGCAGGGTAGCTTAATACTAATATCATTTATGATATAATAATCATTATTATATTATATTGTTATATTTTATAATGATAATCTCAATCAAAGGACAAAGCAAAATAACTTAAGCTGTAAAATGAAGGTAGTTGACTAAAAAGTATAATATTTACCTCCAAAATGTAGTGGAGTAGAAGTATAAAGTAGCATAAAAATGGAGTATGGTATTTGAGTAAATGTACTTCCACCACATTCCTACACTGGTGTTATTCAAGAAGTTTATTGTGGCAAACACTTGGCAGGAGATTTCTTATCCTTTAAATTGTGTTTTAACCCATATAACGCAGCTAAGCAGTCAGCAAGTGAATGCACATAGGATGATGAAAATACATTGTAGACCCCATTGCTTATAATTCCACTAGGTGGTGACTGCAACACACTTTTCTTGCCATATGTTTTCTTTTTTGAAGTTTTTCAATTTTGTAAAAATAATCCAAAGTATCTCAAACTAAAATGTAATGATGGTGAAGAAGAAGAAAAAGAAGAAATTTCCCTCTCTATTTGCCGTTTAAAACGTACAATACTGGGTAACATGACACTAATCTTCCCCCGTGCTCCCTGTCAGAAGTTGGCACCACAGTGGATTATTGAAATAGGATTCTGCCTTTGATCAAAAGCAGTTTATAGATGTCTGATACTTAACATCAGAATCAAAGTTTATGACTGCCAGCTCAAAAAAATGTGCAAAACTACAGTGTGCACATGATGTTTAACTACAAAACAATTGCAAAAGTTTTCTGACAGCCATTTTATCTCAATTAAGCATGCTCAATCTGTGCTGTGTGGTGGTTTTTCTAGCAACGGGAGAAGTGATGGCTTCACTTCTGAGGAAGGGAGATTTGAACAAATATTGCTCTTCAGAGGCTCTTGGCTAGATCTAATAGAATAAACAAGTTAGAACAGTTTAAACAGTATAATAATAAATAAGGTGATCACACTTATTCAATTATTCAATGACTTTATAGTACTTGTAAATATGTATTATGTCTATTTATATTCTGTATCATATTCATCACACCCATAGCAATGTATTCAGATGTGAAAGTGCACACATTTTTCTTTCCTTCATTTTTTTTTTTACAATCATTGATACATGATGATCAGGTGATGGTAAAAATGATTGTTGTTGTACTGTAATATTGGTGCTCCTTAAAGTTTCATGTCAGTTTCATGTTACTTCTCCATGAGTCATTTTCAGAGATAACACCAGCAGCCATGATAGATAAACACCAAGCTTATTTTAGCTGCCTACCAGACGCTGAGGTGCAATTACCATTAGTTCACATGCTGCCCATCTGTGCATACACTTGTACGCACACGTGGAAGCCTGCAGTACATTATGCAGGAAAACAGAATCCAACACACACACACACACACACACACACACACACACATGCAGACAGTCGAAAATATCATCCTCCGGTTTGTTGGTTGAAAGAACTCCCCTTAACTTCATCAGTCCTGACACAAAAGAGAGGCCAGTTGATGCAGCTCTGGTAAAGGTCCCGGAGCATACAGATAACATATTGGGGATGTCAAGAAAACTCCGGAGGCCTATAATGGCCTCACAGCTCCATTTCAAACGTGGTTAACCTTAAGGGTTATTTATCACTGGGAGGGTCATTGGGGCACTTAGTATTTACTGCAGGACATGGAGAATGGGGGAGAGGGGATTGAGAGGAAGCCACTCTCATCCCCATCCACTGGGTACTATGGTGAATGTGTACATATATCAACACTGTTTAACTACTTGATAAAGACCAGGATATTTCACTGACATGTCTGACTTTCCTTAGCGTTAAACTGTTGTGAAACAACAGCTAGGGAAATTTACATGTAGGCAGCCAAGAGCTTTATTGGTATCCCAGGAACACATGAGGATAATTTCCATAAGTCTACGGTTGGGAAGTTCTCTGGTGAGGCAGTAATGGTCGTGAAACAGCACATACAATGGGCTGCAGCCAGCTGATGGGTCCCTGAATGGGACAAGTGAGGACTTCAGAGGAAGCTGCAGCCCTCTTCTCTTCTTTCTTTTTAGATTTGTTGCCTTTTTATTCAGGGTGTCTGTCGCCCGGAACAAACCCTGGAGCCTTCAGATGTAGCTAAACGATAGAGAAAATGGGCAAGCCCAGTTTATTTAAAGCTGATTTCATCACGCCCATAAATCTCTGAGAAATCAAAGCCCATTTTATGCCCGCCCCTCTCCTCTCCCTTTGTCTTGCTAATACACATTAGAGTCCGGCTGGCTGCCCACTTTGACGGCAGCCCGGACAGGATCTGGGCAAAGTTGCAAATGTGGAACCTTGAGGCACCTTTGACCCATGACCCCTGTGGTTAAATCTTGCCACTAGCATCCGCCTTAGACCCCCGCCATGCAGAGGAATGCCTCAGTTCCATTTCCTGCCCAAAACTCACAGGGAAACATGAAGATATATCTAGGAACAAGGTGACAAGGTGATGAGAGCAAAGAATTGTTGTTTTTCCTCTTCAAATGAAAATTCTGATTCTTCAAATATATATATATATACATATATATATATATATATATATATATATATATATACACACATATATACACACACACACACACACACACACACACACACATAACTAACATACAGAACATTCATACAGAACATAAATGTATCTGAACCACCCGTCCTTCAAGTTCTTTATAGCGTGGGCACATATGTGAAACATTTTCCTACAGCAGTCAGCTGTCAGGAGCGATAAAAGTATTGAGTGCAAAAACTTCAACACTGCATGTGCACTTGAAAGGGAAAAGAATATATTTTCAGTGGTTTTAGATTAAAGTTTAAAAAACAGAGCCACAATGCGTATTCACTCATCCCAAGTGACCCTGAATAATATTTGATTCAAAACATTGCTCCCGTAACTTGAAACTTAATTAAAACAGTGTGTTGTTAATAATTTAGTGCCAGCAGCAAGATTTAACCAGTCATAATCATTGAGTAAGAGGAGAGGTGGTTGCATGGAAGAAAGAAAGGAGAAAAAAATTCAATAATTCACTGCTATTTTTACACACATTAAGTCTAGTTCCATAAATATCAGGGAGAGATTTGAGAAGCAGTGCATTTAGGCGCTTCTTTATGGTGTTTCCCATATTCCTGTCTGTTCTTGTGTCTTGTCATACACCTCATATGCATACTCAAGACACACTCAAAAGCTGTGTGGCCACTAGCCAGCAACAAAGACCTTCTAATCCCACACTGGTGGCTAACAAGGGTTGCTATACTGGTGTGACGAGGCTACCGAGGCAAACATTTCTCCTTTAATTATACAACAGTGAGTAGGAGAGTGTCTTGCCGCTCTCTGGTGTTTCAGGCCTGAGCAGAGCTTCTCCAAATTAGAGAGCAGTGTGACAGTGCCGAGATGCTTCATTGTGGGGAAACATGGAGCAGCGGTTACATGGAGCAGCCCATTTATGGGCTTCAAATAAACTTCCCACATTTGAGCTGAAGATGAAAATATGCAGATAATTTGAGAGAGCTAGTGAGAGCTTGCACACACTGGCACACAAAGTTGCACAAAAATGATCTGAAAACATACAATTGGAGAGCAAAGGAGATTATCTTCTCTTTACACATAAATGAAGGGGTGCAATCACCCCAAAATGAAGATGTGGAATAAATGTATTTGATCATAAACGTGTTAATGAAAATGTATATTTGCTATGACAGAAGTCTCTTATTAAGGCCCAGGAGGCAGATTGTAGAGTCAGAGGTTGACAGTACAGAAAGAAATCCATCTCCGAACTCAGAACCTATTCTGGCACAGTCAGTTCACAGTATAATCCAGAGTCCAAACTATGGCATCTTGTGAATATTTACATTTATTTTCCTTGTTGTGTTTACTACAATCTATTGTGTTTTTTTAACCATAATTCGATTTCTCAGTAGTGTAGAACACATCTGAAATAGATACATAGACACATAGATACATACATATATAATATGAATATTACAGCCACTCATCTGTCAGTGGGCTAAATAGGCCCGAGGGGCGGATGTGATATCTGCTGGCAGATCAAATGAAGGATGACGGTTGTGGCCTAAATGAGGGGTCAATCTGAAGTAGCTATGTTATTTCAACCTCATTGACCCTGGCCAGTGGCCCCAGATGGGGAGTCAAGATCAGCCGAGCTATATGTGTATGCGGAGTGGGTGTCTTTGTTTGTCTTCCCAGCCTTGAAATCCTTCTCTGGTGACTGATGATCAGAGTCCTGGTGGCTGCTGAACTCTGGAATAAGGAAAGCTAGAATTACACCTTTAGCAAACACTGCACTGCCCAAAGTTCAGAAAAAGGTGGATGAGACTGTTGCTTACACCAGCTAAATGTTTCACATGCTTCAGAAGATGCCAGTTCCCAGACGCTATCTGCTCAAACAGATAGCCAGAGTCTTTGCCGGGATAACTTTCTTATCTATCTGAGTCTGTGGCCATTCTGGTGGGCTGATTCGTCAGCAACAAAACCTCATGGATTGCCTGCATCCTCTGATCGGATGGGACAGCCTGTTTCATCCTTCTTCCTCTCCATCTCCAAATCGCTACAAGCTAGGTTAGATTTACACCAGCTCATCCTCATTAGTCATCAATTGAATGGCCCAAATAGCTGGCTGAGAGAGAGCCCCAAGGATTTATAGGAGTTTGTTGTAAAAAACAAAAAAACTAAAGGTCTGCTGTTGCTATGTTACAGCTGTAATTGTTAATGGCCAGGTCCACTTATGGCATTTAGGACCACCCCACGAGCTACATGCTTTGTTATTGTCTGTTTCCACCGCTTCTGTGTGTTTTAATCTGCTCTTAACATGACTGGCATAGACTCTGATGCAATGATTGACTGAGTTTAACAGCTAAAAAGGCATTTTAATGATGTTTAGAAGGTATAATCACTGCATTATTCTCAATTGTACCTAAAGAGCCTTTATTTTGATGAGATTTAAAGCACCAAAGCGATTACTTCCTGTCTGCAAATTCAAGTCTAAGATTGTATGACTAAGAATTCCCAATTAGGGAAATTTAAAGAGTGTTGATGTGATAGAGACTGGACAATGTAAATAGCATGAAGGCCAGAAAACCTTTTGAAAGCTTCTGGCATAAACCTGTAAACACTAAGGAACCCCAGCTGTAAGCAGCCAGTCTAAACCTTGTTATCCCATAGTTAACCCTGTCAGTGAGAATGTTCAGACACCTAAACATTAAGACAGAGGGAGAGAAAGAGAAAGACAACGAGAGATATCTGCTCAGAGTGCAGACTCCTAGGTTCAGATGAGGTTAATAGGTTCCCCCTAAACCTCCGTGTAGTGCAAATATTGACTCCAATAGTGACTCCATTGTCTCATCTAACTACCTGGTCCATGTCTGATCTCTCCCCCTGTCACGTTGCTTAATGAGCCCAAACAGCTGCTCTGTGATCGCTTCACGCAAATCTAGACCAGTCCAGATGCACCCATTGCTAAGACCCATTGCTAATGATTACCCAGACTGCCCACAGCAGAGATGGGAGATGGATGCACATTCTATTAGTTTATCATACATCACTTTAGAACAATCAAACTTAAATGAGAAGCATGTAGCAATATCTCATTAAAACTTTTTAATAGATAATGATGTTATCGTGTCTGGGGAGGAACTTTACTTAATTATCTGAATAATGTAATCTAAAATCAAGCACTGTATTATCGGATGCAAGTCCCTTTAAACATTTGAGCAAGTTAACATGGAAAATAAGATCAGGATATTGATATGTGAGACTACTGTGAAACATAATCAGTTTCACTTGTCAAATGACAATTAGAATCTGTTATTGAAGTTATTTAATTACGTAAGTTTATGATCCACCATTCGTTGAGAGCTCCCCAGTAAAATGATTGAAAACACTGATCTGCCCTGGAGAAATGTTCTGCTTCTTTGGGAAACAAACATATTCTGTTATGCAGATTATGTCAAAATAACAGAGACAAGCTGGTTAATTTAAATGTTTCTAAGACTCTCTTATTTAGTTCCTCATTGATGGTGTCAGGCTGAGAAAGTACCTCAGGGCTGTGAACACTATAAATGTGTTTTGAATAAGTCTGAACTGGTGAGTGAATTGTGGTTAAGCAAGAAAACACTTAAAATATGCCACTCCCAAAAACAGGCACACCATGTATGCCCTGCACAGCTGGCATGTCCCTCATAACTACCTGATAAATATCTGGCTACTGGAATATGGCGTATAAATGAATTCTCTACATCTGTTATTTATATAAACACCAACATACAGAGATAGAATGACAAAATGACATGGATGAAATATACGCACTCCAAACGCTATTCTGCAAACAAAATCCATTCCAGCTTCATTGCTCAGTCTTCAAAAATGTAGGACTTCAAAAGGAATTTGCATTCTTTGGATATCTTACTAAGCCTCAAGTGGCAATGGCAAACAATGGTGATCATTAGCCATATCATAAAAGCCATCAACAAATGAGCCAGTTAACCTTTCAACCTGCAGACACGAGGCTCCTGATTGGCCAGGGAAGTCAAGCATGAAGTCTTGTCTCACCTCCATCAAACCAGGATAGCAGAGCTCTGTGGACAATTATCTGTCTTTTGTTTTCTGTTTTGTTAAAAACTCTGCATTTAGGACAAGCATATTTGCTTTCATGGAGGTTTAAGTTGCATGGCACAATAGTGAGTAGTGTGGTGGGAAGAAGAGGTAGTTTTGTATTGTCTGATAGCGAAACCATAGACAGACCCCATCTTTTGGAATCCCTTTCTTTCACCCATCAGATGTCTGCAAAGTTGGCTGGCATTTTTTTCTCTTCAGCTAGTAGAAGAAATCGATGGCTGTCAGACTCTTGACCCCTTTTGCTGCATAAATTTGAAAGAGACATAAGGAAAAAACTCATAAAAAACTGAGTCTGTCGCTCTGTGTCCTCATGCAGTGCAGATCTATGACTCTGTGCTGGCAGTATATAGCATTAATATCTTCCATTAACCATTGTTACTTGCACCATGACAATGCATTCATCTATTTGCTGAATAAAAATAAATATATATATAATATAGCTCTGGTTACATTCTTTGACAGAAGTAACGAGTGCTGTTACAGCTCCATTGGCACCGGCAGTGTGCGTGTGCATTGCAACGAGACTTTTCCATCTGTGGCTATCAAGGTGACAAGAAGCCTTTTGACAGCTCCAGAGTTCACACCATGTTCGTTCTGTCGAGTTCACCCTCCCTCTGACATATGATGGTGGAGCAAAATCAACAGTAAACTGGTAATAAAAAGCAGGGTTCATGGGAGGAAGTTCTTTGGCAGGGGTGAAAAGCAGATTTGTTCCCTGTAAAGCCTGCGGTGGAGCCCAGCGGTCAAGTACTGACTTGATATGGCCTCAAAGCTCTACATCATCCCAGTGAAGCACAACAACTGGTAAGTAGCTAATAAGTCATCACGTGTCATGTTACACACTCATGTCAACAGAAGAAATCGTCATATGGGATACACTTGAAAATATAATGTGACGGGAAAATTTGCCACAGCAACGGTTTATGCAGATACACTGAATAATGCACTATATATGTTTATACAGAAATAGAGAGAACAACCCAGTGTAGCTAAACATATTGATGAGTGTATTACTGTCTTTCTCCACTACCACCTTAATCAGAAAGGCCCATTGATTCTCGATGTGTGACTGGAGGACTATGCAAGGCCAGGGCTGTATGTCACACGTTCCTACCTTTGCCCCCTATTTCCCACAGGCGCAACAAGCATCATAAATCTGATCTGGTCATAAAACTCAACATTTAGAGGTAAACACAGTCACTAACTCATTCCTTTGCACACAGACTGGTTAAACCCCTATCTTTATCATCGATATTTTGAATATGAACTTAACATGGACCCATAAATCCCATTGATGTTTAAATTCCTGTTTGATTTTAAATAATATCGCCACAACTTACTATAACCTTCCACTCAAAAATGCTTTTTGTTTCTTGTTACTTCACTTGGATGTTTGACTTTCAATATGCAGAACGATGCAGAGTTTGACAATGGAGTTTAAGTTGTGTACTTACAAGCAGGATTTTGTGACATCACAACCAGTCTGGAGGCCAATCATGGTCCAATATGCAACTAACACAAGTGTGATGTGGAAACACGAAGACTCCTGTGCACATACACTGAGAATGGACTTCAGTGATGTAGGAGACTTCTTGTGTCCAGTTGTGAAAGCAGCGCTGAAGGGGGGAGCAACAGCAGCAACTCGGTGTGGCAGTCATAAGCACGCGTCAGCAGTTTTGGGGGAGTGGCTTTGGAGGGAGGTCTGAAGACAAAGGGTGAGATTCTTTTGGTTAGGTACTTGCATAATTTTGCTAGTTTTTCAATGTTGCCTACCCCCACTTTAATCCAAAACAAAGAAGGTATCACACAAAAAGAAAAACAAAACAAATCATTGCATTGTAAGTAAAGGGCCATTAATTCTCAAACGAAATCATTTTAAAATGTGTGTTTGTTGTACACAATCTTGCCATGAAAATGTATTTGCATGAATTCCTAATTCACAGTCCATAAATTATCTGACATGATGTACTATGTGAACTCCAGGCCTTTGCTGAACTTTGACATGTATTTGTGTTAGGCGCTGGAAGACGAGGGCGAGGTCAGTGCGGCCGTGTCAGCTATTATACTGCCTTCAGTTTAAATTAAGAAATTGGTGGTGTGCACTTGCTTCCTGTCTCAAGAAGCTTTTCGAAAGATTAATTGCTGCAGACCAGGCTCTTACAATGTAGGTCAGATATTTAGTTTTATTTTAGTCTGTTCGTTATTTGCAGGAGGAGAGAGAGCAGAGGGAAAGAGAAGAGAGGGAGAGAAAGCCCTTTGAAAGGAGGCAAATGCCTGTGAACCTTCTGAGCTAGCCATGCTCTCTCTGGGTGGAAGTTGAGTTCTTGATGAGCCAAAAGTGATTTTTCAAAGTTCGTAGGGCATGAAGCCATCTTTAAAGTTGACAGGGGCTTTGATCCTGCGGTTTGCTATGATTTGTTTCTGATTAATGTGGAATTTGGTCCTTTCATTCATGTGGAGACCCCCCCCCCCCCCCCCCCCCCCCCCGTTAACACACACATGCACACACACACACATACAAATACATATGCACACACACACATACTCATCCTTAGCCCTAACTCTGCTTTAACACAGCCACACAGACCAAATGCCAGAAACACTAACACACAGCTGACTCCAAAAGAACTGCATCCCAGCACTGCAGGGAATGCAGCCTGTTTCCATCTGTACAAGGAAAGAAAAATGTCACCCTGAAGGCAAAATGTAAGAGAAAAAGAAGCATAAGGAAGGAATTTGCAAAATAACGGATTAGTATCCATCATACTACTGGAAAGTGGTCTCATTGAGAATTTACTGCAAATCGTAAATACATTGCAGTTGAAGCATGGCCACGGTAAACAGAGGATGGTCCAGGTGAAAAAATTTAACATTACCTTTCATTTTATTTGCCTTTAGATAGAAAATACATGCTTAAAGGGCCAAGAGAAAATGACCACAGACTGTTTAAACTCCATGCTCTCTGTCTTTATTGTATGGAAGTGGAAACTTTATTTCAACACAGCGTTGCTGATTCTGACCTGAAAGTGGCTGCCATCATTGTGTCCGTTTTCAAAGAGCTTGTCCTGGTCAGTGAAAAAGCGTGCAGAGTAGCAGCTTCTTCCAGTTACTCCTGGAGGATCCTCAGGTCCTTTCAGGCCAGCTGGATTTATACTTGGCAATGTATTTTAAAAGATACATAAGAGATCATGTATGATGTATTTTTACTCCATGCTTTATCCCTAAATGCAGAAATCCTAAATCCACTCTAAATGCCTTCAGCATGTCTCCTCCATAGTCTCCACTCACACACACAAAATTTTCTAAAGGAGTGATCCAGGTATCCATACCATGTCAGCTGGCTCCTTTCAGTGTGAAGAAAAATAAGATTTCCTCCTGAACTGCTGAGCTTCTCATCATGTTGTGATCAGCTACAGAGAAACCTCATCTCAGTCACTTGATCCCATTCCTTCAATCATAACCCAAATGTTGTGACCACACTATAAGTTAGGAATGAAATAAATTAAATTGAGAGCACTGCATTATAGCTCAGTCCTCTGTTCACCATCACAGTTTGATACAAAGCCAGTATTTCCACAGTCATTGGCATAATCTATCAATCCATCACTCATGAACAATACCGTGAACTTTTCTAGATGGGACAGCTGCTCTCCTCTGTAGTCCACTACACCAGAGCCAATTCAACCAAAAAAGACTGCAAGTAGCAGAAATGTCACTACTCCTCTGCTTCTTGGGATCCTTTCCATTATGTAATATCACAAACCTGTTAGTGACAAATGTTTTATTTGTAAAGGAAATCTTCCCTCGTGCGTACTTATAAAACATTGTTAACATGTTAATGAGTAAATTGGAGAAAATGTTATGTCTAAGCTAGCATTGTTTACAATCATAAAACAAAAATATTATAATAATTGCGAGCAATGAGTCAGACAAAATAGCCACATGCAGCCTGGTCTCTGAGTATGATATAGTCATTACAATGATAATAGTAACTGTGTTAGTGGAAAAATAATTGAATTAGTATGCCTTGTCTCTCCTAATATAGAGCAAATCCCAGTCCTCTGAACCGTGGGTCACTGGTTGGTGGAAACGCTTTACCAAGTGACCAGAGAGGAACTGTGTGAAGTTAATAACTGGACATAGCAGGGATAATGTCCCAGTACTGTAAATGTGGGATGACATCAACTAGAAAGTGTGTGTGTGTGTGTGTGTGGGGGGGGGGGGGGGGGGGGGGGGGGGGGGGTGTCTGCCTGTGTGTGTGTTCAAGCAATGAGGACATGAGTTACAAAGCCAAACCACCCACCCACTCACATTATTATGCCTCCCACCTTTTCCTTTCTGTGTGCTGTTGAAGGTTGCAGCAGCAGCCAAGCCAGGAGAGCTGGGCAGGGAGCAGGATCGAGCGGGTGGTCGTCTGCAAGCCTGCTCTATAAAACATCTCTTTAGATGAGGTCAGGAAATATCCTTGGCCTTGTGTTAAAGACATTTCTGTTAAATCTAATATTTTTCATACTATTTACTTTTCCTCTCCATCCCTGAGGCGCTATGCTGTAATCGATTTAATCTTTCTACTGCAACAATGCAATGCAAGGTAATGCCTCTTGTCAACCAGTGGTACAAATTATTACCTTAGTTTCATATATTCATTCATGTGTTTGATGGATTTGGTTTTCTACTTTTCACATGAGCATTTTTTCGCTTCTAAGAGCTCTAAAATAAACATTTCAGAGAAGGGCAGAAATGCAGCCAGATGTCCTCGGTTTCCAGTGGACGAATCCTCACCTCAAAATGTATGTCCAATGCCAACGGTGAGTACTAGTGCAGAAAGTGCAGTAGTGCAGGCTAACCTTTTTGTAGCAAGGCAGAAAATGTACAGATCTGAAGGTCCAGTGGCACATAGCAAGTCTGACTTTCTGACAAGTAGTTTACTTGTCTAACCCTAACCTTCCTGTAACCATAGATTGATGTTAACCATAGTTTCCATGCATAGATATTGTAGAAAGTGAGAATTAGAAAATTATTGATAGTGGATGTTATAAATGTTTGGCATTTAACTTAATCCAAGGTTCGTCTAATAACCTCTTAAACAGAAGCCTTTTTTTAGTTTATATGCTCAATGCATAGTCAAAACATGTCTGAAGCAGACCATATTCTTTATATTATTTTCAAGTTATGTTGGCTACTCAGGAATGCCATCATTTGCTTTTGAGTTACCTTGCCTTTACATGTTCTAGGAGTTTTTACACAGTTGGTGTCCAGAGGGTTACAAAACAGACCTAACCCTTATTTTTTATCTTGTCTCCCTATGTAACAATGACAAACTCAGTGCTATCCTGAATTCTTCTCTTTGCTTGTTTACTTTCTCTAAAACTGATTCTGGCCCCTAATTCAGGCTCTGACAGGTGAGAAGAGATTTTTAAGTGTGTGCATAAAAAAATCGGTGTATGTGAAATAAACCTTGATGGGTCTGGAGCCTCACCTTGTCAAACCAGCACAGTGGCACTCAACGTAGCTGCTGACGTAAATGTAACACACTCTCAATGAAAAGTTAAAATGGAAGGTGACATGTGAAGGAAAACAACAGAACAAAGACAGTTTCTGCCCAATAGACTTTGTGGATGACCTAGATAAAGATCTCTCTTGTGGTAAATGCTGAAATTAATTCCATACTGCGACATCCTTCCTGTCCCAATCCTCAGGCATTGGCTGAAACGTAGGCAGAGAGAATGGGAGCATCTTGCACCTTGTCACTCCATAGAGTCATCATCAAGGGTAAACCAGTGAACAGAAAAATACATTGCTCTGTCTGATAGTTAACAATAGTGGGAACAGCCTCCACCGCGTTTGATACTGTACAGTTTCTATATGTCGTGTGCCAATGGCTGTGTTTTGAAGCTATATCAGAGCAGCTTCATTGTGCCACAAGGACGGAAAGAGAGAAGATCAGAGGAGGTTCGCTAATGGTTCCTCTACTTAACTTCGACCAGCTGGTGTACACCCACAGAATGGAAAAACTGGGCTTTGGGGTTCAGCCTGTTGTCTCACAATTTGACTTAATGGAAGTCATCAAAGGGAAAAGCAGTGGAGAGGAAGGTTTTGAATGAATTACAGGATAATTGCTGAAGCTTTTAGATGTGGCATGATGCAACATAGAGTTGGAGGGAAAGAGGAAAAAGAGTGGGATGATACCGGGGCAGTTTGGTAGATCCTTGTGTGTGAGAAAGCTTGACTTGGGATGCAATTTTTCAGATCCACTGTTTGGCTGAATTAATGATTAGAGTTTGTAGCATAACCATCAGCATCTGTGTTTCTCTCAAATCATCTGACATGTTTTGCTTTTCAGCCTGTTTTGAGTCTGAGCAACAACTTGTCTCAAAAGAGCAAATTTAGTAGCGGAAAAAGAAATGAGAGCTTGTCATCTCAGTGACAATAAGTGACAGCACTCCCCTGATACCATGGCAACACAAGGAATTCTACTCAATAGAGCCCATGACGAATCAGGACCTTGATGTTCAGCAGTGAACAACTGAAGACAGCAGGGGGAGGGAGATCAAGGAGGGAATTCATTCAGATCTGGAATAGTTTGCCAGCTTTATATAAGAAATGAAATTTGATAGTAAGAGTGGATCCGTCCTCATTTGGAACACATTTGAAGTTTGCTATTATGAATGATTACCACAATTAAGCGGTTAAGCGTGTGAAGAGTGAAACAAGGCAAAGAAAAGTGGTTTCCCAGGAAGCATCCATATAATTTCTTTCTTCAAATTTCTTTTAACCCTTTGTTGCGTTTAATGGCTTATGAGGAGTGTGTTGGGTTTGTAATGCACCTCTGGTGAGACTAATAATGTTCATAATGTAGGATGCAAGCCATTTATCATCATTGAAGGTTGGTATCAGTTTTCAGTAATTTACTTTAGAAATCATTAAAATCTCTATTAGTTTTCCCCTTTCTTCACTTTTTCACTTCTCAGCATTCACAACATTCTTTGCATGCGTATAGTGAAGAAAGGGATCTACAAATCACTTAATAGAAATATCTTGTGTTTGTTTTGTTTTCTTGTTCATTACATTATCCAGTTTAAAGCGTCCGTGTGTAAGTTGTAGTGGCATCTAGTGGTAGGGGGTTGCAAATTGCAAGCAACTGCTCAGTCGCCGCTCACCCCTCCCTTTCCAATCGCGCAGAATCTACGGCGGCTGACACAATCTGTCAGCTCTTGTGCTTAATTATAGGTGGGGCTCTTCATTTGTCCAAATTTCACTTATCTTCTTACTTCTTACAAGTCAGACGACTTCTACTACTACTTCTTCTTGTTGCATTTCTTCTTCATATGTATTCAGTGTAGTGACGAAACGTGCTTTGTAGAACAGTTTATCCGTTTGGGCTGCTGTAGAAACTTTGCGACACAACATGGCGACTTCCATATAAGGGAACCTGCGGTGTATGTAGATAGAAATGTCTCATTCTAAGATTATAAAAACATAACAATTCATTATGTAAGGTCTTTATACGCCACTGAAAACATAGTTATGTACATTATATTGCATTTCTCTCTCTAGATCCTCCTAAATATTACACACTGAACCTTCAAGAGGAAAAAAGTAAAATATTTTCCATTTTAATGCCCACCAAAAAAATGACAAATCTATACTTTGATCCATTTTTCCTGTACTATTGAAGGAATGCACCATACAAGGACCAAACTCCAGTGTGAAGGCTTATCACATGATCAGAAGATACTGTTCAATTGCTTGTAGTCCTTTAAGACAAGATTTTACAACTCAGGGCAGTAAAAATTTTTCCTTTGTCTGAACAATTGTAAGATAAACTGTAGAATCACTGCATTGCTTCATGGTACATCCTACTAGGAATATTAATGTTGCCCTGATTGCAGCCTTACACAACTGACAGCTGAAGATAACAGAACCAACTGTTGACTGACAAATGTTGTTCTTCTATTGTAGCACCAATAATCAAAAGTACAGTATATGTAATATCATCTTTACTTGACATACCTGGCACAAACCTCAGGCTCATAAAAGATAAGCACCAGAAATCCAAAATACTCAAGGAGAGATAAGTGATGGCTTTGTATGATGGATTTGTATGAGTCTAGTGCAGTGGCTGTCTTGGGAGATATCCTGCTCCATTCTGACATTGCTTTAATTTTTGTTTAATCCCCGGAGCAGAAGTTTAACGAACCAATTAATTGCAAAATCAGATTAAATCCCTGAAAACCTTGAAATTATCTGTGAAGTGTTTCTCTGATGCTCAAGGCACACATTTTATTGTCCCTAGCTAATTTTTATTGTAAGATCTCTGTTAGAAGCCAACAACTCCTTGAGTCATGAACTCCCACTATCCACCCTTTTTATCCTTGTCCACAGTCATAATGAAATATTTTCTGCAACATAACTGTATTGTACTTAAAGCCATGTGGGCTTGTCTCAGCCTTGTTAAGAGGGAGCTGTCCTGTAGTCAGAAGCACTATTTTAAAATATTCTTATCTATGACACGCATATGTGCAGATAAATGTTACTGTCTGGTTCTGAGGCCAGCTCAGACAGTACTATGCCTTCCACTCCAGATTATCACCGGCTAAAGGGCATAAGGATCCCCCTGCTCGGCCTCTCTGGAGTTTGCAGACAGATGACAGACCATGCAACAGACAGCCTAGTCAGTAATCCCACTGAGGGCCTTGCATATCCCTCACCCCACAAAGTCCAAATCTTGGATTATAAAGGTGACATTGGTCCATAGAGAGTAGGGGGCTAAACACACCTCATTACAGAGAAAGCAGGATGAGACTAGAAAAGCACTGAGATGTCTGAGCTGGGTGGGGTCACAGGTGGTAAACCCTGAGCAACTAATGCTAATTACTGGTTCCATGTGAATTATGCAATTTAAAGGAAAAAGGAGCATACCATTCTTTAAAACAATGTGCTGAATTAGATAAGACAAGCAATATGCTCATGCTTTTTAATGTGCTTTGACTGGACAGCATTCAGTTATTGAGTTTGCGCCACAATTCCAAAGTCAAAATGGGTTTGCGATCAGGGACTCAATGAGTGGCTATGCTGAGGTAGTGTGATAAAATCATTACAATGGCATGCCATTTGGAGAGGACTGGTCTAGCCTAATGGAGAGTCCAAAGTGGTACCAGGCAGGCGGGCGACTGCAACAAATAGTGCTGGGAGACCACAGAATGAACATTAATGACAGAACTGCCTTTGTTGGTTGGAGGGCACTTCTCCCTTCATCGCCGTCCTCCAGGGAATCTCTGGTTACAACATGTGGATTTCACTGGTGGTGAGACAACTTCCAGTCTTCACAGCATTGCAGTATCTGTTTGTCCTCTGAACAACATGGACTGATGCATTATAAACATTACAAAATGTGATTGAAAGGAGGCATGAGAAAATATTTGCCTAATCGGAATGATTGGCTCAATGATGAAAGAAAAAAAAATCAGAGTGACTTCAAAGCTCAAATTAACAGCCGTGCTGAGTACCATATGTGAAGTCTAATAATCTCATTGGACAAAGCCTGAAGCCCCAACCCTTTGAGGGCACAGGGGAAATCAGCTGTTTTGCGTGAGGTTAATGGTTTAAAGACAAAGAAGAGAAGGTTTTGTCTTCTGGACACTTGAACTACAATAGAAACAAGAGGACAAATATACAAAGGGGGAAACAAAACTCCTCTCGGGACAAGATGAGAAAATTTTGAAATGTTATACCAACAGTTTAAAACACTGTGAAGCATGCCAAGTAAGCTATGCTTATGCTTGAAGGCTTATTAGAGTCAAAGCAATTACTAAATAAAAAACTTGATTAAAGAGAGCTCTGACAACTCTTTACCCATCTCTTTTAGCCCACGATGAGCTAAAAATAAGCCACAGATCAAGAACCTTGTGAACACGAGCAGCATGAAAACATGAGAGTCATGATTACATTCACTGCTGTAATGTGAAGTATGTTAAAAGGACGAGGTTGTGACAAATGCTGGACTATAACAGCAATGTGAAAGTGAAAATCTACATTGAACAAATGCTATGTGATTTTTTTACATTTTATTTTAGCTTTTATGCTCAAATAAAGTAAGTGCTAATGTGTCTACAAAGTACTGTTAATGGAGTAGACGTACTATAACCTATAAGGTAACAGTAAGTACTCTGATGGCATTATCACAGGGGACTGACTCCTCCTTCTCAGCTTGATGTTGAATAAACTGTATATACAACACATTATGAAAATTCGGTTTTACTCTGAATTGTCTTTTTGTATTCTGAGCCCAGAAGAAACAATATCCACAAGAGAAAATGAAAAATTTTGTTATATTATACTAAACCACATTTGGACGTGCATAGTTCTGCTGCTTTCAAACAGATGCCTGAGCAATCTGCCTCATTATTTTAAGGACAACGTGTTGAGAAATGTCTAGATATGCTATGTGTTATGACAAGTTGTTTTCAGATGCAACAGAGCATTCACAGCACTGGATCCTGCCAATGAGGAACCAGTGTACAGTAGCAGTACATCAGCATCTGACAGCACATTTGACCTGACAAGCCCAAGGTGGTGGTGTGATCTTCACAAATCAGTAATTTAGAGACACATCTACCTCATCTTCCAGTATAAAGTCTCACCCACGGTGTACTTGAAGTTACATAAATCAAGTTGTATCCCACGCAACTCTAAGAAGCCCTTTTGGAAAGGGAATTAGATTTGTATTAGCTATGTCAGCACATATATGTCAACTCCAAGTCTACTGTCTCAGATTAATGCTTGTCCTTCCTATCGGATTAGGATTAGAGCTTGGACAATGCAGAAGAAAAGATTAAGTTCCAGAGAGGAAGACAATTGTCTTATTAACCTGTGAAACAACGTTAACCTAAGAATGATTATCCCCCTGTTATTTCCTTTCTTACTTGGGTGCTCTGCATATTTCAGAAATGTTAGTTATGTCATAGAGATTGGGTTTTCATGGTGCTTGAAGATGAATGATCTGTATTTCTTGTATTTGAAGAAGCTCCAAGCCTATTGGAACTGTACTTCCTGTCCATGACTGAACAAAAACAATAATGTTGAACATTTGCTGCTTTTTAACCTTTTCAGATTCTCAAAGAATAGGTTGTGCGGATAAAAAAAAATGATTACAAAGTATAAACCCATGCTTTGAAATAGACTTAGTATCCTGTTAGGCTGTCATGTTCTGCCTAACCTTGTAAAAGAGCTCACTCAATTCATGTGAGAGTGAAAAGGTCAGCAACAAATATGAAAATAAATTACTTCTAATCCCTGCATGGTGCAGTAAGAAACTAACATGACTGATGTCATATTCTCAGCAGGTAAGACCAGATTTACAATATGATGATAGTATTGAAACCCTTGATTTCTCATTTTGTTGGCTAGATAGTGAGGTATTTTACCTTCATATATCTCTGTAGGCTGAAGCAAACATCATGTACCTGACATATTTTTAGAATCGACCCTCCCCTCCTCTCCCTCTCCCCCTCTCTCTCTCTTTCTGTCTCTCTCTCTCAGTTGTTGCATCTATTACTGAAGTTGCATAAAGGCTAAATTATTAACTTCACAGGGTGATTTTGGAGAACCTGACTAAATTCCTGATTCCTGCTCAGTCCACGTTCAAGCCAAATGTACAGTGGGGGAGTGCAATCATTTCTGTAGGCACACCAAACAAGTTTAACTCACTTCCTGCATGACTGACAATTTGGCAGAATACAAAGGTTTTTCATTGACATCATAATGAGGCTAAAGTTCATCCTGCCGTTAGCACCCAAACTCCAAATTTCTGTACATATATTCTCTAAACCCAAAACGTCTGCTGTTGTATGATGTTTTATTTAGTTTCACTTTTATTCAGCAGCTCTGATTCTATTCCCCAGTGGTGGATGCCAAGTAGATGTGTGAAGTCTCTTGATGCTCAGGGCTGCCAGGTGTCGATTTTCCTTGTCTTCCCAACCTTCAAACAACAGCAGCCTCCCTTACAACAGCCTGGAGGGATGTGTGCTAACAGCAATTCCCCAGCTGGGAGCCTAGCAATTACAGCACCCCTCCTCTATCCCTGTAATTGCAAAGGGAGCTGCTTCCTGAGTGATCTGACTGCTAGCCTGCCACCAGGGAGACTGTCTTCATCACCTCTGGCAGCCCCAGGTAAATGAGGGTGCTTTGCTGGAGAGTTAAATAAAGGTTGTTCGTTAATAGAGTGGGGTGATTCATATCTGGCTGGAACCATAACCTTTTGGAGTGCTGTTAGCTGTGCTGCATGATGGATAGGACTGGTTGCTTGAGGCAAGTGCATAGACAAACTATGGTGCCTCCCTAAAATATGACGGAGCCTATTCACAGAAGATACTGAATGTTTCTGGAATGAAAACAATTATGTGCAACAGACTGTAATTATGTGACTGTATTTTGTCTCATCAGCAGCATAATCAGCTCTACAAAGATCACTTCTGCTTCAGGTCATGGCACAAACACAAAAAAGGATAAAGTACCTCATGTTTACGTTCACATGAACAAATTTAAATAGTGGCTTAAAACCTGACCTCACTTCATATTGTGGAGTGTTAAGTGTCACCCAGGGACATAAAGTCTCTTCTCTTCAGATTAGAAACCTGACACTTTGTTATGCATTTGTGGGGGTCATGGCAACAAAACCTCATCTCATCTTATCTCTCATTGGTGGAGGTGGGGGACTGAGGCAGCTAAAAGTAGTTAAAAGCGCTGTGCTAATTAGGCTGTTAGCGCGATAATGTGCAAGATGGTGAATTGGACACAACAGTACACCTTTGCCTCCAGGGATTCAGAAATCTGAGGCGCTGGTTTAGTGCATTAAAGAGTAACACAAAGTTCAGGATTTTAAGCAAGTAAAACAATTACATAAACCAGTCAGTGCATTTCTAAAACAATATAGTAAATACAGTAGAAGTATTTGGACATAGTAAAGCCAAAGATGAGAGACTGTTAATGATTTTGGTAAAACAGATTTATTTCTTACTTCATAAAAATGACATGACGGCACCTTTAAATCACCTTCTCAGTCAAACATTGCTTCATTTCCATGTTTGTAAAGCAATGCATACAGCAAAATAGTGCCTCAACAACTATGGGGTTGCAGTACATCATTGTCGAATGTAGTCTGTGCTGACAAATGTATGTTTATAAAGGCTGAATAAAACTCAACCATGCATGAAATTTAAATGAGGAATTTTGGTCCAAAGTAGGTCTATTTTTTAATTCTCTTTAATGCAATAACGTAAACTACAAAGATTTAGAGAACTGCTTATTTGCCATCAGTTGATGTATAGTGGGTATGGGCATCATTAACACATCTAGTATCACCTGTGGTAAAAAGAAAAAAAGCTGTATAAGATGATCCATGGGAGCCATTTCAGTACAGATCAATGAATGCGATTAAGCATTCTTTTTTCTGGAAAGAGCAATAAATTATTAGGCATTATGGAGCCTGTGCAGCAGGTTTTTGGAAAATGGATAAAAACATCCCAAAACTATTGTGACAGGACCCTCAATCGGATCCAATCAACATTCCTTTTGTAGAAACGATATAAATAGTGGTTAAGTAAGAATATTGTAGTGGACGTTTATATTATTATATTAACTTAAAGTTGGCTCAAGGGTCATCCATAAACTTACTACCATTACTGGATCCTTGTTTTATTATGGTGCTCAAGAGATCAAGGCAGTGCCATCACTCAGGTCTAATTGACATGATGAGGAGCTATTACAGTATTGATCCACCTGGCAAGTGGCACTGGATCAGCTGAGGCCTATATCGACCTGACTAAGTGGGTCCACAGACCTCTGAGGGTCAGGCAAATGTTAAGGGGATATTACTAGTTGTTTGTAAAGTTCGATTTCATTCAGCTTAAGGTGAAGCAAAAGCAAAACTTGGAAAAGTAAAAAAATGGAGAAGTGGTTATCCACATGAAGCCAATGTCCTTGTGAACACATGGGCTACTGACCCTGCTCATAATACCCGTAAAACATTGTGCTTTTATAAAAATGTACTTACTGAGAATTAAAACCTGTGTTGTGGATCATGAATAAACATGGTTAGGCAGCTTAGTGAGCTAAAATCATAACAATAAATTATCATAAAATAGACTTCTGAACTTTTTACACATCCACCAAATACTGTACATACACTGTATAACAATATCTTCAGAGTGATAAAATTATTTTTTTTAAAAACACAGACAAGGGACCAGAATGAGTCTGTCATCAAGGTTTCCCTCTCAGTCCCAGCCAAAGTCATGACCAGTCATCTCGTAAAACTTGCTATTATAGGGTTTATAAAAGTCCCTTAGCCTCTGCACCACCTCTGGGTCAATATTAGGATGGGTCCTGCCTTTGGTTTTGCCCAAGCAGTGTGGCTTGCTGTTCCCCTCAGGTCTCTTAAGGCAAGGGAAGCCCTTTGCAGGGTTAAAGTGGAAATGCTTCTCTGTGACAACCCTCCTGAGCCCAAGAAAGTCCTGGACTCGAGCCATCTCACCTGCAGGGTCGCTAATCAGACGCTCTCCACTAACAAACAGCAGCTGCTCCATGGGGAAGTACTGGAGCCAGTGCTCAAGGTGCTTAGCATACATGCCAATTTGAACAGCGCTCCATGTGGTGTCAATCAGACCCGCTGACATGTTCTTAAAGGTCAGGCTCTCGAAAGAGGGGATGTCCGGCTTCTTGGAGCGGGTCTGGGTGTAGTCTGAGATGGCCCTGGTGACAGGATCCCGGACGACTACAATCAGCTTTGTGTCTTTAGACATGGTGTAGATTCTAGCAGGAACCTCCTTGGTCACATAGTAGCTTGGGGTCTTCTCCATGGTCAACTGGCCCTCTATTGACTTGGGCATCAACTCCCTGTAAAGGACATAAACACACTGTTTTACATTTTCACCACAGGCACTCTATGGCACACACAAAAACCAACTATGTGCCATTCTATTCATGTTACTAACTAACTAATAACTTTCAATAGCTCCCTTACAGGGAGATGAGATTAGCATTGACACAGTAGCTCCATGGCAGGTTTAAAGTACTGTCAGGCAAGTCAATCATCATCAAGAAGACAATTGTAGACATCATGAGCAACATTTACAGAGTCTGTGAGTGTACCCAAAGTGACAGGAACTGGTAGGTAGAGCAGGAATCCTATCAATCATCGGTGATTGCGTGTGAACACAATACAAAGTTCATGACAAGTTCTGAATGCAAACCCTAAAAGAAGACATTCATCTCCTGCTGCTGCATTTAATCTCCCTTTAGACCTCAATCATCTTTTAAACCCCACAATCCTGACATTGAAATATTCAGCACCTTCATTACATTATACAAAGGATGGTTTAACTGTGAATAGGTAGCATTATGCTGCTTATGTCATGCCGAGACAGATGACTGTGCGTGCACCTTTTGCCACATATCAGTAAGTTTGTGCAAAATGTGAAGATTTGGAGAAGCCTTGCATTCCTACGGAGAAAATGCTAAGCGTGTGAGCTGTCTATTGCCATAACTGCATATTCTTCTTGACCCTGTATGGCTCTGGTTGATCATAATATAGCCTGTTAACTGCAGCCCTGACTGGATAATGGCTAAAGTGAGCCAAGGGGGATTAGGGCTAAGCCAAACATGCTAGAGCATTAGAGGCTGGTTGACTGCCTTGTTGGCTGGCTGGGTGGCTGGCTTGTCTCTGGAGAGAGAGAGAAAGAGAGAGATATGTGGCCATGACGATGACAGTCAATGTTAAGTAGTTAATCCATGAAGAAATACAAATGCTGGAAACCATAACACAAACTGTACAGCTGAATGCAACCCAACATAGTTATATTTTGTGAGACCATGTAAGAGCGGTGTTCACTCCACTCTATGCAACATTGTATGGGTTCAGATTGAGGTAATTGTAATTCAATTCAACAACTCTACAGACTACAGGCACAACTTGAATCAACTCTTCTCTTACAGTTTCACCAAAAAAAAATCACAATTGGTATTGCAGGGGTATTATATTTGCATTGTTTGTGGTGTTTGAGAATTGCCCATTTACAGTATAAACCCAGTTAAATACAATCATAAAGTATTCACTATCTATGAACACCTCCCCACTATAAATAATATATGGATCTGGCTGTTATATGTGTAAACGTACAGCCAGTATTTCTTATCTCGGTGCATTGGAGAGGAGCTCAATATCCTCTTGGGGACCGAAGTGTATGAAGGCAACGTCAGTCTATGGCTTATATGTTTTCTAGTCCCCACGTAGTAGCAAAGAAGGAGATTCACACACTCTGCTCTTGCATTCAAGAGATTTATTTATTAACTACATAAAACTAACATTTTAGTCCCTGCAGTCCCTCATCAGTGTTTAATATCTCAAACTGGCTCAACAACTGTCTTGAAGGCAAGAGCAGTGTTCAGTTATCTGCTATATGTGAGGATGGAAATAAATATAATCCATGATGTGATGTCATCAACCCCCAAAACATACATCATGTTGGTTAAAGTCAGTCAAACAGTAATTATTACAGTACGTAGTAATATTGTTAACAGTTTGGATCTAAATCGAACCACGGGAAAGCAGAGGAGCTATGTCATTGAAGTGGCTACAATAATTTCCAACCATCTGCTGATACCCGCACAAGGAGCTTCAATACCCCTCACCAAACCCATCAGCTTTCATCTTATGAATTTCTGTGGTGTAAACGAGAAAATGGCCAGCAAGATTTAGCTGTGCAGAGCACAGAGAAAAAGCTTAGTGATTATGGGAAAAGTAGGCATCACCCATACCTCATTAGTGCCATACAGACACACAAGGGGTTCGCTTTCTTATGCAATTTCATCAGTACTACTTTCACCTGCTCTGCCCTTCCTTTCTATGGAGACCCCAAGGTCTTACACATTTATTCCACCTTTCTCTCCCTGAGAGCCTTAGCCACCATTGTATGTGGTGGAAAGGCACAAACCTAATCAAGGTAATAGGTAGGAGAGACAAAAACAACTCTATCAGAACCCCCTGCAATTATCTTCTGCATCTCTTGGATACACACAAGCGGAGCGCTGCAGGCCTTTCTTGGGGCCCCAAGGGAGGCAAAAACTTACTACCAATCAAACTTTCCACTTAGTCCCCTAGCAAAACAATCTGTGTGAGAAGTACATGCATTATTCATCTTAGCAGAGATAGAGCAGGGGAGAACATCTCTGACTGAGCATGGAGTGAGAGAGTTGCCTAAGGGGGGCAGATGTAGCAAGCTTTCACAATTTGTTCTGCTTAATAAACAATGTGGCCTGGAACCAATAGGTTTCAGTGCTTCCTCATCTATCAATCAGCCATGCAAAGACATCATTCAGCTTCAAGACAAAAAAATATTCCTCTCTCTAAAATTGAGACACAGCGTGCTGACTTGCCCCTTGATGAATTTCTATTTGACTTCATAAAGCTAAAAACTGTGCTTTACCTTAAACGTGTAACTTCTAACTGGGCTGTAAATGTATTTTGAAAGTCTGAGCTTTGAAGTCTACCTATAATTGGTGCTCTAAAAATTAATCTATATTGATGCTTGCGTGTGCACATACACACGCTGTGTCCTCTAACCTGTCCTGTTAAACTCGCAGTAGAACTGCAGGGCTGAGAGGATAACTGAGGGAGGCAGAGAGGAAGACTGAACGAGATAAAGCAGGAGCGGAGGGAGTGGAAGGAATAAAAAGAGGATTAGATGGAATCAGGTGCGCTGTTGGATGAAGGAGACATAGGTTGACTTCCCTGACCCAGAAGCCAATGTCAAAGTTTCAAATCGCAAGCCACTTTAGATGCTGTGTCTGCATTTTCTTGTAGCGGCAGCACAAAATAGCGTATATCACCCTACAGACATATATTAATTCTGGAGTGGTGTGTTGTGTTATTTGTCTTTGTTTTGTCTGCTGGGCAGTCAGGTGTATCCATTAAACTGGTTGCTGGGGAAAGCTTGTGCCTTGTTTACATTCAGTGCTTTCAGGAAGCAAGTTCAAAGGCAGGAATTTACAATGTTGCTTCGTGTTTGGCTGCTGGATGATGTCCTTTGTAATGAGTTCACTTAATGTAAAGAACAAGTAGGATGCAGAATGCAGACAATTTTTTTTTGTCTTGCAGTATTCTGCTTGACTGACTCTAATTGGCATCTTCAGCTTTTCAGACCACTGCGACATGTGACTGCAGAAAAAACACGCAGCATTATCTAATGTCATGATGGGTTCTGATCTTCCACTGCAGTTCTGAGAGAGGCTGAGCTACCGTGAGAATCATTCCACTTCTCAAAGACAGGATGAGAGGTGGTGGTATGCAGCCCCTTATAATAATCAAACCAATGTACTGTGAGGTGATCTCAGAAATCAAAGAGGAAAGCATCTTTAAGGAAGGTGCTCTTTTGACATTGCAGCCCATCTTATCATGTGTGTGAAAGTCATAATAATCACGCTTTACACTCAGGACCTTCTAACATGACATAGAACAGCATTCAGTATCTCAACAGCATTCCTGTACAACAATGATAGTGCAGAGAATGCCTTTTCCCCATCCTCCATTATTACTGTCGGTATGCAGAATTCAAGGCCACCTGGCTGTCTGATGGAGACAGGCCCAGTTTGAAAAGAGGAGGAGGAGAGGAGGAGGAACAGTGCGTGAGCCATTCTGGCTTCACTCACACAACTGTCAGCCTTGCATTAACACTTAACAATTCTGACAGTTGGTTGTTTATAGAACCAGCAAGCACTTTTTTATCGGGGTGGTGGTGTTGGAGAAACATATACCAACAATGCTAAGCCAGTCACACTGGATGTTTTTACAATCTTTGTGAAAGTGATTGAACAGTCATCAGAATTATCAGGTAATGCGTGATAAAGTCTATCTCACGGTGTGATCCCACAAAATCTCACCGTGAACAGGTCTGATTCTGTTTTGGATGACAGCTCAGACGGACTAATCAACAGGTGTAAAGGGGCTGAAGACCACAAGTATGAAAATGAAAGAAATCTGACAGTGTGGGGTTTAATAAAAGTATGGTAACTTGATCTCTGTAGCCTGCTCCTCATCTCTGTTTCTGAAAGAGTTTTTTTGCAAATGTATTACTTTATAATCTCAAAGAATATTGCATTTTATTCTCGTAAATTAACTACTTCAGAAAATATCCAATGACTAAATAAATAAATAATAAAATACATTTTCTTGTACATTTTCAGCTTTAATCTTTTTTCTTAGAATATTATACCCCTCTCCGTAATTTTTTACAATGGCCCTAATACACCATTGTAATCTTTAGTCCAACAATGTTATAGGAGAGCAATGCTAAGTCAGTATTCTCTTAACAAGCAGCACTATTAACCAGAAGCCAAAAGATGAAGAAGCTTACAAAGTACAAAGAAAAGTGGTAATAAAAACTTGGTGGAACAAGGTCAAGTCTTGGGTAACTATAGGTAACAACACTAACCTATAGTGAGCTTCAGTACAGTTTTTTTTATATAATGTGAAGAAACAAAGGAACAGAAACTGCCTTTAGAGAAAAAGTGAATAAACAGCTACAGCGAAGAGAAACGAGAGCGCAGGTGACAGCAGTTTATGTGTTCATGTAACCAAACTTGTTTTGTAAAGCAAAACAAAATAACATGTCATAAATAATACTGTAATAACAGGTTATTATTACATTGTTGGCTATATTCTGAGGCTAATGCAAGAAACAATGTCATGCTAATATACTGTATTAGTAAAGAGCAAAGACACGTGTTCTGTATTGATACCAATCAACTAATATTGGTCAACTGCAGCTGTGAGATTCACCCAGTCACTGGGTGCCATCGGAACAGTTATAAACCAGCTTACACTGGACTGTTATCAAAAAAACAAACAAAACTATATGTGTGTATATATATATATATATATATATATAGAGAGAGAGAGAGAGAGAGAGAGAGAGAGAGAGAGAGAGAGAGTTTTGTTTTGTGCTTAGCTAAATATATGTATATATATATATATACATTCCTTGCATGTAATGTATGTCTTCAACATGTAGTGGTTGGTAGGTAATTCCCCAGAGACGCACGCTGGTCTGAGAGGATCAGCAAAAGCAAACAAAACTTCAAAGAAGCAAGAAGCAAAACAAAGATGGCTGAGGCAGATTGCTTATTTCTAAACTTGCTCTGACTTGCTGTCAGGGAGTCTCTGCATCAGAGTGAAAGACAGAAGCAGGAAACAACACATTCTCTCTGAAGATACTACAAAAGAAAGAGATGGGGAAGTCAACAGCTCAAGGGGATATAATGAAGTAAACTTGTTGTGTTTCAGTGTTTCCAAAGTGCTGTAATAAGTGCTGTGGTTTGACAAATTGCCTCAAGCTAAAGCCCAGGGGGTTATTGCAGAAAATTAAATCTTCAATCTCCTGAATAGGAAGGGGAGGTGCACATTGCCAGTATTGACAGTCTAATGGACTTTTTCTAGGAATGCTAGCATAGTCTATCGGAAGTAACAATCTGTTAGAGTCTGGGTTGCTTTTTGCATTATATGAGGTTTTAAAGTGTAAGGTTTTATGGGTTGTGGAAATATTTTTGGAATGTTTGAAGCAACAGTGTTGGAAGCATCTCATTATCAACACAGTTTTCCCCTTCTTTTCCTGTCAGTGTGCTGACGCATTAGTTTAAGCTGAGGGATACCTATATCGAGAGTTCTCTCATTTACACCAATCCCCCTGTGTCCATGCAAAGAGCTAAAAGTGATGAGTAAGCAAAATGCCACCAGTGGACTCGAATGAACCGACTCTTGGGAAACGCAACTTTCCACACAGAGATCTCTGAAAGTCAACTTTCAGGCTAAAAAGCTTAAGTGTAGTGTTTCAGTCTTTTCTTGGCCAGGTTCCAATGAATGGTCTTTCTGATGAACTCCTGCTGGGCCTCGTCAAAGGGCACTTTCACCCTTCTGAGCACATTTGCATACAAAGTGAAGGCAGAGAAAACATGTTTCACACTAATTGTCTGCTCTTTTATTGTCAGGGTTAATGCAGACCTCGGGGGTTCTCCAGCATCCCCTTTCATTGAGCTCCATAATACTGTTGCGCTTTCTAAAGACTCACTTTAAATTTACTGCCCTCTATCTGCCACTGGCCTGCAGTAAGCTTCCCTGGGGCTCTGAGGAGGATTAGCCCGTCTTCTCTGACGCCGTAAATGAGTTAGTAAGAAGGCTGCACATTGTTCTAAATATGGAGCCTCAAGAGGAAAGACACAATTTCAGCAATTAATTCACACCTACTGTATAGAACACAGAGGGGCTTGATTTGAACATACATTCAGTAGAAGAGTAGTTAACCTGCCACAATAAGACATACTGGAGGAAGTTGGGATGATGTTATTAAAGAAAGGCGGAGCCAAAGAGTTGCCTTCTGTGGTGTGTGGGAGTAAGCATGAACAATTGTATGCCTGCTTCTCTTTTTCTGCCTATCGGTGAAAATGGGCTGTATTGTGGTTGGTGTCTTGCTGTGCGGGGGTCTCTCCTCTGTGGGGTTCCAGCAGGATGGACACAGCAGACCTCCAACCGGATGGACACACCAATCACAGCAGATAAATGGTGTGGGCACAACTCAATGCCGCCACAGGAGCTGATAAGCCCACCCAATAGACTGCTTCTCTCTCCAAGCTACTGCGCACCATCAGTCTGGGGGCAGTGAAGTGAAACATATGGGAAAACAAATCAACACCTGTTTGATCAGAAGTCTTAAAGATAAGCTAAGAGAATTAAGACAAGACTGTGTGATGAAAAGTTTTAACAGGCGAGCCAAACAACTAAAACGTCTCATAAAAAATATGCATTTATTAAGTGGTCATGTATACGCACAGTTTGTGTGGAAAAACGAATTTGTCCAACAAGGATGTGCTCCACCACCACGCAAGGCGAGGGGTTTTCTGAGCTCCACTAAATGATCATTAAGGATTGACTCGTTGTCATGGTGCTCTGCTGTATGGGGTCAGTCTGTGGCACAGTGCACTCACTGTGGCAACTCAAGCCAAGTTGTTTTAATTAGTCAGATCAGCTCTCCGGGAAAAGAAGCCTTCATTAGACATGTCTCAAGATGAAACAGTTTCCCACATCCACTAGCTGTGTGTTTGGTATGCAGTTGCCACTGTGAACAAGTAGCAGGCAGGTATCAATTATATACAGTTGCTTATTTGACTATCATTTACATAACATTTAATTTTATCCATCTTTTATTGACAGCCTCTCCTTCTTTTAGACCTTATATTATTCATAACATGCGTTGTCTACTTGTGCATCACTTGTGCAGCGGAAGGTTTAAAAAAAAGTCAAACATCTTCAAGCATAGGATGATTTCAATTTGTTCTTGTTGCTCAGTCTGTAGAGACGGACAAAAGACCACTCTCCACAGACTGATCATCCAAAAATGTCCCAAACCTGTCCGGAAATTCTTAAAGGAGCTTAAGCGAGAAGTCCTTTGAACAATGCTTCGCTTCCCCTATTGTAGCTTTATGGAGCCAGCTTTGAAACAGTGTGTAGATCCTTTGACATTGCCTGTTAATCCCTCGGCTCAGTCAAATGGACACTTGGAACAGCAGTATCTCTTATAATCTCTTATTAACAATGCAGTTGCTCTGATGTAAAACATCCAATGCCAAACCATTTCCAGGAACATTTCAGGTACAAAAAGATCGATAATTTCCATGAATAAAGCGTGTTATTCATTTATTTGTGTAAGTTGTGTAATTGTGCGGCTGGGTCAATAGTAAAGGGCTTGCACATTGAGATGTGAAGTATGGTAGGCTTACAAGGACAACAGTTGCCATGGCAGAGAATACAATAAAAATGATACGTTACACAATGTTGAAGGCAGCCTCAGATCCCTGATCTCTGCCTTTGACAGTGATGTCTATTTGGATTGAGGATCAAAACTAATTGCTGCCACAAAATCAATACCCTGGAAGTCATAATCTTGAATCACGCTCCTGGCTGCTCAAAGATGACTGCATGATGTAACTTGCTGGTTCCTAACCATACAACAAGGGCTGTTTCTTTGAACAGAATATGGATCAAATCTAAAAGGAAGCTGTGCTTTATCCTTTTTCTACCTGATGCCCCCTTCCTATCAGAAAGCCACATTAAGTCTACGTCCAAAAATTCCAGGAGCTTGGAGTGAAGGTTATGCAAACAAGCAGAAAATCGACTGTGCTTTGTAAATGAACAGGACTGAGAAGAGTTACCTAAAATGTCAGTGCAAACAGAAAGTTTTACTCTTTACAGAAACATGGGTATGTAGTGTTGTACCCTATTTGAGTTCTATGACCTAGAGGTTTGATTTCACCTGCAGATGTTTAAACTGTAAGATGAACCATCTAGATGTTAAAATAGCCTGGTCCTGCTTTTCACATGCAAACTGCTATCACCTGCCAGTTCGGCACTGTCGAGGGTGCCTAAACCATAACTGCTATGTGGCAGCCCCCTCACTCTGACATCTCTCCATACCTTAACGCATGCTTATAGGTCCTGATTATGCATGTGTGTGTATTTTGTACCTGTGCTTGTATAATAATAACAACAGAGTGAAAGTGGATTTCACCTAGAGAGTATTGCTTCATCTCTTTCTTAATCACCTTATCAGCACTGCTTCATTGGCTGAGTTTCCATTTTCCTTTTAATCCATAACAATATAACTATGTAGTTTATTCTGAACTATCAGATTTACCTTGGTAATCAACATGACAACCTTATAACATATTTAGTCTCTGACTTAATGAAGACAGTAATATAGTGGAATTTAAAGTTCTTCTATAAGCTCACATAAATTAATATGAAATCAAAACACATCAAACTTCACTTCAAAAAATTTTAGTTCTTAAAAAGATTGAATCTACCAGCAGGATCATGTTGCTTGCTTTTGTCTAATAAAATAACTCTCTTAAATTGCATTGCACAGTATCACAATTATGTTTTCTCATTATATTATCGTATCACCTTGCACACATGTTATCTTCCCTGGAATTATTCATAGCTGATTATCACATGTATATGTTCTTTTTACTGTCAGGATTGTGTAATATAGTAGCGATAGGAACAAAGTCACTTTATTTAAAAGGCAGATGGAATTTTTTTCTTTGGTGGTCACAACCACATGTCTTGATTTAGCATATTAGAGATTTCATGCTACTGTCTTGATGTTGTTATATGGTTAAATCATATGATACAAAGAAGATAAAACTGGCATGAATTGACAAGGTGAAAATATTATTTTCAGGAGAGGAACAATGTTTTTTGTGTCGTTATTCTGGACTGAACAGAGTCAACCACAGCCAATAACTATGCTTCAAAAGAGCCACCATAGCTACATGAAATGCCATTGAGCAAGGCACTATAGGCGCTTAAATATCGGCAGCAGAAGCACATTTTTTGAACATAAAAATGAAGCATAGTCATGTGATACCTGTACCACTCCAGTCCCTTGTCGTAGTTGCGGTCGAAAAAGTGCGGCTCCGCTCCCACCGCTCTGATGTCTGGATGCAGGCGCAGAAACTCCAGCAGCGCCCTGGTCCCTCCTTTCTTCACCCCGATGATGATCGCCTGGGGCAACTTTTTACTTTCCGACTCATTTACGAAACCTGACATGGCATTATCATCCAACGCCTTCGCCTCGCCTCTGATTTCATCCCACTCTTCGCCTCTGCTGTCCAAATCATTTTCGTTATTCAGCAAGTCCCTGGACGCCCCGAGAGAGGACTCCTGATTGTCAACTTCTGCATCGTTTTCGCGTCTGCTCACCGAGCCGTACGTCTGGTTTGGCACAGTAGAGCAGTAGCCAACACAACAATAAATCATATACACCCAAAGAGACAGCATTATACACAACACAAATAGTTTGTTTTTCACGTGGGATGATGGCACAACATGTAGACTGTGTAAAATCGGACTATATTCCATAGGACCGCCGTGAAAAAGTTATATTCCAGTTGACAGGCATTTTGGCAAAGGCGCCTCACTCCTCTGCCATGACTCAAACCTTTGACAATCGGTGCGCAATTTCCCAAAACACAAATTATAGCCAATATGGGAACTGATATTGAATTGTACAGCGGACGCTCCCCTCCAGCTTGAACTCCAGTTCTGCTTTATTCTTGTATAAACAATAGTCAAAAACAGAGAGAGAAAAAATCACAAAACAGGGAATGGAAATATCGCCAGGTGAGCGATACGCGCGCGTCACGGACTGAGTTTATCTCCCATCATTTGCTCTCAGTGTGTAAGCGCTCACACAGCCGCACCAAGTTATCTACACCAGGCTGCTGCATCAAGCATGCAAGAGTATGAAAAGCATACTTCCGGTAAATCCTTTCAAAGTAAACCTGTTGAGAATGCAGCGAGTAAGCTCAAAAATAAAAAGGCTGTTTGAAACCTTGTAAAATATTGTATCATTCATCATATAGCACTTTCTTCAGTCAACATGTTTATAATGCTTACATATATTCCATAGGCCCATATTTACTACTACTGTGATGTCACTCACTGTTTCTCTACAGGCTGGATGGTAGGCCACATAATAACTGAAAGCATATTGCAGTAACACTTATTTATGCAAATGATCTGATCAAATTAGGTTCTACTGTACTGTTGTCACTAATTAATAATTATGTTTAAAAATGTGCTCCAACGATATAATCACGGTGCAAACTAAATACACCTGTTGTGAGTTTGTGTCTCTAAATTGATTTGTATTGTCCATACAAAATACTTACTCACACTACTTTTATTTTGAAAGCAATGAAGATTCCAGTCCTGTTCCTCTACTTTGACGCAGCTCTCAAGAGTCTCAGAAACTCTGAAGGGCGGATGACTGCCCGTGGAGCTGAGGAATCCCTCCATCCTGAACACATTACAGTCTTTTTAATGTCAAACACTGGATGGCATTACACACCAAGTAGCCTACTTGTCAGAGGTAAAGATGTGACTCGTTGTTATTTTTTCAGTTATGATAGGATAAATATTAGATCAGGAGCACAAGTGAAGAGAAAACTTTAAATCAATCATTCAGTCAGTCTCCCTTTCTTTGGTATGGTACACAAAACATAGTCTATACTTTTCAGGCTGTTTCACATCCATTTAATTTAAAGACCCTCTGTCTTAAAAGCCCTGTCAAGTATTTCGGGCTTGATAGCACACCTGTGATTTAAATTTAGGTGGACACCTGAATCACAACTTGTGTAGATATAACAGATACACAGATAATTGTGCTCTGTAAATGCTCTTGAAAAGAGAATAAAAAAAGTATCCCACACTCAAATTTGCATGAAAACTTTCACATGTTCAATTGTTCGCATGTTTACAATTTTACATGGGCTCCTTCATTCAAACGTCAGCTTTAGAGACCATGACACAAACAAGTCACATAAGTGAAAATATGTGTCACAGATGAGCTGTTTCTTCAACAGCTTCACACTTTTCCTGGTAATACGAATGGTCCAGTGGGTCAGAGTTAATTGGCCTCATAATCCTAATTGCCTCATCATTCCAAACAACGTGAACATGCTGTTCTACATAAACAAACGTTATCAGCATATTTTAGGGATCCATAAAAGTTAATAATTTACACTTTAGGAGTGTGGTGGTGCAGCCAAATGATGGAGATGTATGACTATGAATTCTTAAATGCCACCAGAAGTTTGGTCTTTGTGTGTGTGTGTGTGTGTGTGTGTGTGTGTGTGT
>NC_060151.1:19724060-19790291 GCF_021292245.1 Micropterus dolomieu
CTCTTTTGTCATCTTCTAAGACAAAATAGTGACTGCCTGCTCCACTATAAAAACAGGCAAGAGAGAGAGAGAGAGAGAGAGAGAGAGAGAGAGAGAGAGAGAGAGAGAGAGAGAGAGAGAGAGAGAGAGAGAGAGAGAGTTTTGTTTTGTGCTTAGCTAAATATATGTATATATATATATATACATTCCTTGCATGTAATGTATGTCTTCAACATGTAGTGGTTGGTAGGTAATTCCCCAGAGACGCACGCTGGTCTGAGAGGATCAGCAAAAGCAAACAAAACTTCAAAGAAGCAAGAAGCAAAACAAAGATGGCTGAGGCAGATTGCTTATTTCTAAACTTGCTCTGACTTGCTGTCAGGGAGTCTCTGCATCAGAGTGAAAGACAGAAGCAGGAAACAACACATTCTCTCTGAAGATACTACAAAAGAAAGAGATGGGGAAGTCAACAGCTCAAGGGGATATAATGAAGTAAACTTGTTGTGTTTCAGTGTTTCCAAAGTGCTGTAATAAGTGCTGTGGTTTGACAAATTGCCTCAAGCTAAAGCCCAGGGGGTTATTGCAGAAAATTAAATCTTCAATCTCCTGAATAGGAAGGGGAGGTGCACATTGCCAGTATTGACAGTCTAATGGACTTTTTCTAGGAATGCTAGCATAGTCTATCGGAAGTAACAATCTGTTAGAGTCTGGGTTGCTTTTTGCATTATATGAGGTTTTAAAGTGTAAGGTTTTATGGGTTGTGGAAATATTTTTGGAATGTTTGAAGCAACAGTGTTGGAAGCATCTCATTATCAACACAGTTTTCCCCTTCTTTTCCTGTCAGTGTGCTGACGCATTAGTTTAAGCTGAGGGATACCTATATCGAGAGTTCTCTCATTTACACCAATCCCCCTGTGTCCATGCAAAGAGCTAAAAGTGATGAGTAAGCAAAATGCCACCAGTGGACTCGAATGAACCGACTCTTGGGAAACGCAACTTTCCACACAGAGATCTCTGAAAGTCAACTTTCAGGCTAAAAAGCTTAAGTGTAGTGTTTCAGTCTTTTCTTGGCCAGGTTCCAATGAATGGTCTTTCTGATGAACTCCTGCTGGGCCTCGTCAAAGGGCACTTTCACCCTTCTGAGCACATTTGCATACAAAGTGAAGGCAGAGAAAACATGTTTCACACTAATTGTCTGCTCTTTTATTGTCAGGGTTAATGCAGACCTCGGGGGTTCTCCAGCATCCCCTTTCATTGAGCTCCATAATACTGTTGCGCTTTCTAAAGACTCACTTTAAATTTACTGCCCTCTATCTGCCACTGGCCTGCAGTAAGCTTCCCTGGGGCTCTGAGGAGGATTAGCCCGTCTTCTCTGACGCCGTAAATGAGTTAGTAAGAAGGCTGCACATTGTTCTAAATATGGAGCCTCAAGAGGAAAGACACAATTTCAGCAATTAATTCACACCTACTGTATAGAACACAGAGGGGCTTGATTTGAACATACATTCAGTAGAAGAGTAGTTAACCTGCCACAATAAGACATACTGGAGGAAGTTGGGATGATGTTATTAAAGAAAGGCGGAGCCAAAGAGTTGCCTTCTGTGGTGTGTGGGAGTAAGCATGAACAATTGTATGCCTGCTTCTCTTTTTCTGCCTATCGGTGAAAATGGGCTGTATTGTGGTTGGTGTCTTGCTGTGCGGGGGTCTCTCCTCTGTGGGGTTCCAGCAGGATGGACACAGCAGACCTCCAACCGGATGGACACACCAATCACAGCAGATAAATGGTGTGGGCACAACTCAATGCCGCCACAGGAGCTGATAAGCCCACCCAATAGACTGCTTCTCTCTCCAAGCTACTGCGCACCATCAGTCTGGGGGCAGTGAAGTGAAACATATGGGAAAACAAATCAACACCTGTTTGATCAGAAGTCTTAAAGATAAGCTAAGAGAATTAAGACAAGACTGTGTGATGAAAAGTTTTAACAGGCGAGCCAAACAACTAAAACGTCTCATAAAAAATATGCATTTATTAAGTGGTCATGTATACGCACAGTTTGTGTGGAAAAACGAATTTGTCCAACAAGGATGTGCTCCACCACCACGCAAGGCGAGGGGTTTTCTGAGCTCCACTAAATGATCATTAAGGATTGACTCGTTGTCATGGTGCTCTGCTGTATGGGGTCAGTCTGTGGCACAGTGCACTCACTGTGGCAACTCAAGCCAAGTTGTTTTAATTAGTCAGATCAGCTCTCCGGGAAAAGAAGCCTTCATTAGACATGTCTCAAGATGAAACAGTTTCCCACATCCACTAGCTGTGTGTTTGGTATGCAGTTGCCACTGTGAACAAGTAGCAGGCAGGTATCAATTATATACAGTTGCTTATTTGACTATCATTTACATAACATTTAATTTTATCCATCTTTTATTGACAGCCTCTCCTTCTTTTAGACCTTATATTATTCATAACATGCGTTGTCTACTTGTGCATCACTTGTGCAGCGGAAGGTTTAAAAAAAAGTCAAACATCTTCAAGCATAGGATGATTTCAATTTGTTCTTGTTGCTCAGTCTGTAGAGACGGACAAAAGACCACTCTCCACAGACTGATCATCCAAAAATGTCCCAAACCTGTCCGGAAATTCTTAAAGGAGCTTAAGCGAGAAGTCCTTTGAACAATGCTTCGCTTCCCCTATTGTAGCTTTATGGAGCCAGCTTTGAAACAGTGTGTAGATCCTTTGACATTGCCTGTTAATCCCTCGGCTCAGTCAAATGGACACTTGGAACAGCAGTATCTCTTATAATCTCTTATTAACAATGCAGTTGCTCTGATGTAAAACATCCAATGCCAAACCATTTCCAGGAACATTTCAGGTACAAAAAGATCGATAATTTCCATGAATAAAGCGTGTTATTCATTTATTTGTGTAAGTTGTGTAATTGTGCGGCTGGGTCAATAGTAAAGGGCTTGCACATTGAGATGTGAAGTATGGTAGGCTTACAAGGACAACAGTTGCCATGGCAGAGAATACAATAAAAATGATACGTTACACAATGTTGAAGGCAGCCTCAGATCCCTGATCTCTGCCTTTGACAGTGATGTCTATTTGGATTGAGGATCAAAACTAATTGCTGCCACAAAATCAATACCCTGGAAGTCATAATCTTGAATCACGCTCCTGGCTGCTCAAAGATGACTGCATGATGTAACTTGCTGGTTCCTAACCATACAACAAGGGCTGTTTCTTTGAACAGAATATGGATCAAATCTAAAAGGAAGCTGTGCTTTATCCTTTTTCTACCTGATGCCCCCTTCCTATCAGAAAGCCACATTAAGTCTACGTCCAAAAATTCCAGGAGCTTGGAGTGAAGGTTATGCAAACAAGCAGAAAATCGACTGTGCTTTGTAAATGAACAGGACTGAGAAGAGTTACCTAAAATGTCAGTGCAAACAGAAAGTTTTACTCTTTACAGAAACATGGGTATGTAGTGTTGTACCCTATTTGAGTTCTATGACCTAGAGGTTTGATTTCACCTGCAGATGTTTAAACTGTAAGATGAACCATCTAGATGTTAAAATAGCCTGGTCCTGCTTTTCACATGCAAACTGCTATCACCTGCCAGTTCGGCACTGTCGAGGGTGCCTAAACCATAACTGCTATGTGGCAGCCCCCTCACTCTGACATCTCTCCATACCTTAACGCATGCTTATAGGTCCTGATTATGCATGTGTGTGTATTTTGTACCTGTGCTTGTATAATAATAACAACAGAGTGAAAGTGGATTTCACCTAGAGAGTATTGCTTCATCTCTTTCTTAATCACCTTATCAGCACTGCTTCATTGGCTGAGTTTCCATTTTCCTTTTAATCCATAACAATATAACTATGTAGTTTATTCTGAACTATCAGATTTACCTTGGTAATCAACATGACAACCTTATAACATATTTAGTCTCTGACTTAATGAAGACAGTAATATAGTGGAATTTAAAGTTCTTCTATAAGCTCACATAAATTAATATGAAATCAAAACACATCAAACTTCACTTCAAAAAATTTTAGTTCTTAAAAAGATTGAATCTACCAGCAGGATCATGTTGCTTGCTTTTGTCTAATAAAATAACTCTCTTAAATTGCATTGCACAGTATCACAATTATGTTTTCTCATTATATTATCGTATCACCTTGCACACATGTTATCTTCCCTGGAATTATTCATAGCTGATTATCACATGTATATGTTCTTTTTACTGTCAGGATTGTGTAATATAGTAGCGATAGGAACAAAGTCACTTTATTTAAAAGGCAGATGGAATTTTTTTCTTTGGTGGTCACAACCACATGTCTTGATTTAGCATATTAGAGATTTCATGCTACTGTCTTGATGTTGTTATATGGTTAAATCATATGATACAAAGAAGATAAAACTGGCATGAATTGACAAGGTGAAAATATTATTTTCAGGAGAGGAACAATGTTTTTTGTGTCGTTATTCTGGACTGAACAGAGTCAACCACAGCCAATAACTATGCTTCAAAAGAGCCACCATAGCTACATGAAATGCCATTGAGCAAGGCACTATAGGCGCTTAAATATCGGCAGCAGAAGCACATTTTTTGAACATAAAAATGAAGCATAGTCATGTGATACCTGTACCACTCCAGTCCCTTGTCGTAGTTGCGGTCGAAAAAGTGCGGCTCCGCTCCCACCGCTCTGATGTCTGGATGCAGGCGCAGAAACTCCAGCAGCGCCCTGGTCCCTCCTTTCTTCACCCCGATGATGATCGCCTGGGGCAACTTTTTACTTTCCGACTCATTTACGAAACCTGACATGGCATTATCATCCAACGCCTTCGCCTCGCCTCTGATTTCATCCCACTCTTCGCCTCTGCTGTCCAAATCATTTTCGTTATTCAGCAAGTCCCTGGACGCCCCGAGAGAGGACTCCTGATTGTCAACTTCTGCATCGTTTTCGCGTCTGCTCACCGAGCCGTACGTCTGGTTTGGCACAGTAGAGCAGTAGCCAACACAACAATAAATCATATACACCCAAAGAGACAGCATTATACACAACACAAATAGTTTGTTTTTCACGTGGGATGATGGCACAACATGTAGACTGTGTAAAATCGGACTATATTCCATAGGACCGCCGTGAAAAAGTTATATTCCAGTTGACAGGCATTTTGGCAAAGGCGCCTCACTCCTCTGCCATGACTCAAACCTTTGACAATCGGTGCGCAATTTCCCAAAACACAAATTATAGCCAATATGGGAACTGATATTGAATTGTACAGCGGACGCTCCCCTCCAGCTTGAACTCCAGTTCTGCTTTATTCTTGTATAAACAATAGTCAAAAACAGAGAGAGAAAAAATCACAAAACAGGGAATGGAAATATCGCCAGGTGAGCGATACGCGCGCGTCACGGACTGAGTTTATCTCCCATCATTTGCTCTCAGTGTGTAAGCGCTCACACAGCCGCACCAAGTTATCTACACCAGGCTGCTGCATCAAGCATGCAAGAGTATGAAAAGCATACTTCCGGTAAATCCTTTCAAAGTAAACCTGTTGAGAATGCAGCGAGTAAGCTCAAAAATAAAAAGGCTGTTTGAAACCTTGTAAAATATTGTATCATTCATCATATAGCACTTTCTTCAGTCAACATGTTTATAATGCTTACATATATTCCATAGGCCCATATTTACTACTACTGTGATGTCACTCACTGTTTCTCTACAGGCTGGATGGTAGGCCACATAATAACTGAAAGCATATTGCAGTAACACTTATTTATGCAAATGATCTGATCAAATTAGGTTCTACTGTACTGTTGTCACTAATTAATAATTATGTTTAAAAATGTGCTCCAACGATATAATCACGGTGCAAACTAAATACACCTGTTGTGAGTTTGTGTCTCTAAATTGATTTGTATTGTCCATACAAAATACTTACTCACACTACTTTTATTTTGAAAGCAATGAAGATTCCAGTCCTGTTCCTCTACTTTGACGCAGCTCTCAAGAGTCTCAGAAACTCTGAAGGGCGGATGACTGCCCGTGGAGCTGAGGAATCCCTCCATCCTGAACACATTACAGTCTTTTTAATGTCAAACACTGGATGGCATTACACACCAAGTAGCCTACTTGTCAGAGGTAAAGATGTGACTCGTTGTTATTTTTTCAGTTATGATAGGATAAATATTAGATCAGGAGCACAAGTGAAGAGAAAACTTTAAATCAATCATTCAGTCAGTCTCCCTTTCTTTGGTATGGTACACAAAACATAGTCTATACTTTTCAGGCTGTTTCACATCCATTTAATTTAAAGACCCTCTGTCTTAAAAGCCCTGTCAAGTATTTCGGGCTTGATAGCACACCTGTGATTTAAATTTAGGTGGACACCTGAATCACAACTTGTGTAGATATAACAGATACACAGATAATTGTGCTCTGTAAATGCTCTTGAAAAGAGAATAAAAAAAGTATCCCACACTCAAATTTGCATGAAAACTTTCACATGTTCAATTGTTCGCATGTTTACAATTTTACATGGGCTCCTTCATTCAAACGTCAGCTTTAGAGACCATGACACAAACAAGTCACATAAGTGAAAATATGTGTCACAGATGAGCTGTTTCTTCAACAGCTTCACACTTTTCCTGGTAATACGAATGGTCCAGTGGGTCAGAGTTAATTGGCCTCATAATCCTAATTGCCTCATCATTCCAAACAACGTGAACATGCTGTTCTACATAAACAAACGTTATCAGCATATTTTAGGGATCCATAAAAGTTAATAATTTACACTTTAGGAGTGTGGTGGTGCAGCCAAATGATGGAGATGTATGACTATGAATTCTTAAATGCCACCAGAAGTTTGGTCTTTGTGTGTGTGTGTGTGTGTGTGTGTGTGTGTGTGTTTGGGGGTGTGTGTGTTGGCACCTCCTCTTGGTGCAGGGTCAAAGGCCTCCAGTCCCACTGCACCCCTGAGCTAGCAGAGGATTAGCAGGATTACCCCAGAGCTGCCATGTCAGTCAGAGTTTCACCAGAGACAACCCTGCCCCCTTCATCTAAGCCCCTTATCTCATCTGTCAGACACTACTATATAAGATAGTGTGTGTGTGTGTGTGTGTGTGTGTGTGTGTGTGTGTGTGTGTGTGCGTGTGTGTGTGTGTGTCTGTTTTCTAATCCCAATAGTTGTATTTCCACAGTGCATGAGCACAAGATAACCTATTTGGGAAAATGTGTACGTCAAGGGGTTTGGTTAGAGCTACACAGTCATGATTTGCCCTCTCTGCTCTGTGGACAGACCATGTTTCTCTTTGCGCTGTTTACTTGTAACTCTCTGGGTGGAAGTTGAAGTGTTGTTAGAGTAGTAACTTTATATTTACTTTGATGTCCGAAAAACTCTTTCCTGTGCTTTGCAAATGGAAGAGGATAGAGCCACTTAGAGGTGCCAATATCTTTGACAGATAGTCTTTCACAACACTTTTTTCCAAGCACAGAGCTCCCGGTATGAGACAACAGTAAATACTGTATAACGATGAGGACACGTCTGTCTTGAAAGAATTACAATATGTTTGTCTAACATGGCTTTTTTATGACATGGCATAAGTCACAACTAATATTTTCTGGACAAATTCAGTCAGTTCTTGCCAAGTGTAAACATACTGGAGGAGGGCAGCCAGTAATGAACAAGAGTAATAATGGTATGAATGAGTGATGTCTCCTTAATAGATCAAATAATATTATATCCAGAAATGTTGCAACTGACTTAAGAACTTTGAATGTAAGTCTGAATCAAACAAAATGTAGTATCCAGTGTTTTAGGATTGTTATCATCCCTTTCTTCACCGATTAGTTCCTGACCTTGCTCTGGGATGTGATGCACGTATGACACATTGGGTTAATCCAAGCTTTTTTGCTGAAAACAGCAAAATCGTTTTGTCAAATATTAATGAAACGTATCAAAGCGTACAGTATAATTACCTTTCTTAAAATTAGACATTTTAACATACAACACATCGATATTGGAAATTATTCATAAATTAAGGTTAAAGTCGTTGTTAAATCACTTGTAAGACTTAAATTAAGGTGCTGGAAAAAGCAACTGATCATTTGAAAGATAATTTTCAGATTGATTAAATTTTGTCTGCATGGAGGGGATTGACAGACTTCAAAGTAGAGCACAGTCATGGAAGGATGGCACTTAGAGTAAGAACAAAAGACACCTGAGGGAGGACACACACACAGGGAGAGAGAGGGAACACGAGCAGACACACTTTTTCCAGAGTTCTCCGTAAAATTTGTGTGTGCTGATTTGTTCCATCTGTTATGCTTCATGATCCACGGAGACAGTACATCCTACACACGCGCGCACACACAGACATACACACACGTGCACTCTGTGTCATCTCACAAGGACTCTTGAGAAGTAAACCGGACACACGAAAGGGAGTGCTTGACTTGTTCTACACATCCTCAATACAATTACACTAACTGAACCGTGTTAACACAGTCCTCTTCTGCAGCCTAAACAGATGACACAAACAGTTTCCAGCTCATACATGAAAGCAAGACAGTTCAACAAAACCTTGCATTAGGACATTCACTGATATTATTCAGGCATGTCTGCGAGTATCGTCTCTCGTACCGTATGGCTACAGTATAAACAAATGCAACCTGATCTAACCTTTGTGTATTTGGGTTGTCAGTCTGCTATTAAGGTGCCACTTTCTAATTTAGCATTCACACCAAAGAAGACTGTTGTTGCTCGAGAAGAAAGCTTGAAGATGTGTCTCTCTACCTAACGAGGCCATGTGGCGTCCCCCACATCTGCCTGCACAATGTAGCTTTAATGGAGCTGCTAACAATGCATGCTTGCTTATCACCTTGTCCTGTCAACATGTTTTCAAAATTCACTTTTCAGTGTTGCAAATGAGTGAAAATTGGTAATCATGTGACACGTGAGTCCTGTGTGTAAACTGGTGAAAATGTAGGTGCATAAATCTGTGCATGCTATGTGTGTAATTTCAATCTATGGTGATGTTTAATGTGCACGTATAGTCATATGCACAAATAAACGTCACGTTGCACCAATGTCACTGTTGGAGCAACCTCCAGATGTCAGAGATCTGAGTCCATTAAAGGGTAAAGTGGACTGATGGATGATCTCATCCGCCCCTGCATCCCAGAAAGAACAAACAAACGCAAACAACAGGCTGGTCTGACTGAGCTCTTGCACACGCAGAGCCCTCAATCTAATGACAGGGTTATTAGGTGAGCCGAGAGGCAGATCAAGACACTGCTCTTGCTCTTTAAGTCCTTCTTCAACTCTGGCTAAGGCCATTTAAAATGTCTATAAATTCTCTGGAGCCATGCTAAAAACCATCTTATCTTCTGTTAAGGAATAGCCGTAGCCTGAGTGGATTTTCTCGCTTGATCCTCTTGAAAAGGTCTTATCCCTCACTGCTGTCCTCCTGGACAACGAAGCAGCCCTGTGGCAGGTTGGAGGGCTCAAGGAGGCTTAGATGTTCTGGTCCTGCCAAGTCTTGCACAAGCTTAAAAAATCTGGGAATGCTGTTAGCGCTTTTAACATAGGGGAGTGTAAAACAGTGGCTCTGTGACATTAACAGAAATAAAGATGCACTGACTTTCATGGTTTTGGTAGTGGCATCCTTTCCTTTCCTCAAAGTGCTGATGACAATCCAGATTTGGACCACCACTTTTAAAGCATGTATCCAGTTAGGTAAATAAAAGCTTTTCAAACGCATTTAATTGTAGGCTTTTGGTTTAAGAAAATGACCTCATGCTGACATTTGCTTTTCCCTTCCTTTACCCTATAAGGGGGTTTCTTGCAATGTACTGAACATGGGGGTTGCAGTAAACCCATTTTTTCAGCTCATAATTGGAGTCTAAATTCTGCTTCAGGTGTGACGACTCCTAAAACCTCACAAAGACAACTGCAGGTTTTTAATAAATGAAATATCTTAGATATCTGGTGGAGTTTTATGATGTACAGTAATATTCTGTAACTTTTATCCCTTCGACAATCACTCACATGCAGTCAGTGTGTTTTTTCAATCCCCCACCACTGCTTTATTATCATCTACATGGATAATAAGTTCTGCGATGGACTGGCGACCTGTCCAGGGTGTACCCTGCCTTTCGCCCGATGCCAACTGGGATTGGCTCCAGCCCCCCCGCGACCCTGTACGCAGGATAAGCGGTTGACGATGGATGGATGGATGGATGGATGGATGGATGGAAGTTCAAAAGATAACTCAGCCTTGCCATTTGACCATTTCCAAAAACAGATCCTACCGGTCAAAGAACACATGTTGACTGGTAGTGTTCAAATGGTTGTTCTGTGAACATTCACTGGCAACGGCAGCAACAAGATACCCTCAAGTCGAAGGCTGGGCATCCCTTAGGGAGTATATCCTGGATGAAAATGTAGCCCATTATTCGAGCTGAGAACAGGTGCTTTCAACAAAGAACCCTGCATCATTATGGGCCTGTGGGAAATGAGGGAAAATATCAAGGTCCAGGAATTTACGATGTGGCCTTTTGAAAGCAAAGCAGATCAGATGCCCAGGTTGTGAGTCATTTATAGAATAAAGATGGAAAACAAGGAAAGTTTCTTCTAAATTAAACAGTAATGGAAGAGAGTTTTCTTAACCAGCATACAGCAGGTTAATTGTACACGCACAGGAAAATCTTGAGTTGGTCAAAAAGGTATTTTGAATCTGCCATGTATGATAGATTGCATTCATTATTGTAATTATCATGTGTTACACATAAACACGCAAAACACTGCAATTATTGCAATTATTTTTAATTTCAACATCTAATCCAAATGATATAAATATATCCACGTAAAGAGAGATTTACAAAGAGAGCTGAACATACTGTGGGATATAAACCATTTACTTAAGGTTTGTGTTTTAATTGTTCTTTATTCTCAGCCAGTGTTTATTGTTAAGTGGAGTGAGCATGCATGTCAGCAATACTCTGAGGTCACAGGAAAGCAGGGCAGAGGCCAAGAAAAATGTCTCACTGAAGTTCCGTCTGTGTGGAGGTCCTCCAAAGACGCATTAAACTCCACATTTCCACCACTTCTACTTCCCCCTGCTTTTGTTTCAACATTCCTGACATGCTTCGTCTCTCACTTCTCTTTCATTTCACTCATCTCTCCAGATTACTTTCCAATCTCACTTCCCTACACGGATATCTTGAGCATCTCTTGAGCATAGTCAGAAGAACCAGGTGTGGACCATTGCCTCTAAAGATTCCTCACCCAGGATAACACATACAGACCTCTTGCCACCCATGGTGCTGATCAAGCTATGCTCTCTAGCTCCATGCTCACTACAGCCTTCATCGAGGGCCTTGGCTCCTGTCAGACCAGAGCAGGGTCCCTTTGATCTGGGCTGAGATGACAAGGCTGTGTGGTCCCAGCGCCCCAAGCCTCTTCTGTCACCACAGACAGAATATGACATGGTCACATTGGGGAGGGCAGAGGTAACATACACACTGAGCGCCAATCTACCTGAATGACTGGGTGCAAGACCTTGCCTGTCCAATAGAATGAATGCCAACTCTGTGTCGGATATCAAAACAAAGCGGAGGTCTCTTCACGACTCAGACACCATTCCGATGTTGACCGTGTTTTTGTCTGACATCGATTAGATTCTCGTGTGGCCTAATGGGCTTCAGCACATATTATAGCGTGATGGTATTGTAACCGAGTTTCCTCAGCTTGTTTTAACTGTATAAATGGGACAATAAATTAGAACATCTTAATGCAAACATTGTTATTTATTTAGAATATTTCATTGTAACACACCACACAAAATAAAACTCCTTGCTATCTCCCCTCCTTGAATCTCATTAAATTTCCTCTCCCGGCTCCCTTACAGTCAAGATAGCAGCTAAGATAACAAAAAATGGGGATTTATTTCATTTCAGATATGGAATTAATCTCCAGATGCTCCAGTTCAAGATGAGACCAAACTTTTCTGTGATGGTCAGTTTATGTGCCACGAAAAAGGCCAAAATGTGGTCTGCAACAGATCAGGTAAGCCTTTTTTAGGCTAGCTGACTGCCAGTAATCGTAAAATAGCAAATACTTCTGCTTTACAATAGATCGATTAAATGGGTTTTTCAAAAACTCGGCCCACACACACACACACACACACACACACACACAACCAAACATATGATCCTCTCCATGCATTATAACTATAGCTGTAGTAAACAGCATGTTGTTAGTGGACCTGGTTTGTTATTCCTTGTGAACACTAAAGTAAAAGATCCAAGGAGCCTCAGTGTTTAGCAAAACCCAAAAGTTTAAGGTTTAGTGAGAATGCAATGCTGCTCTGATTGAAAAGTACTTGACATTTCCAGGCAAAGCACTTAAATAAATCAGAAATAGCTCAAACACATGCTGTTTGTCTCTGAACTACACTCATTACAAATGTACAAAGCCATTTTTCAGTCACGCAGTCGTTGTATCTGTTGACTGTGTGGAAAGTGGGATGAAATGAAGTAAAACTGGTCTGTGGGCAAGTACTCAACCCGCTGAGGAAGAGACAAGACAAACATGATAAGAGGCTGTTGTTAAAATTACAGACTACAGGCAGCCCTTAATGGAGTTCAGCTCAGGGTTGAGGGAAGTCAGGTCAGTCAGTCATCGAAGCTCCTACGCTGACGTTGATACCTCCTACATTCCTGAACACCAATGTCAACAGGAAAAGAGGCTGACTGTAACATTAAGTTCAATCTTTTGAATGCAAATCCTGACACAACAAAGATGCAAACTTAAATTTATTGTACTGTATGTCCACAAAGAACACTCATTTTAATGCTAATTTAGTGAGCATAAAAAAGTTGTATGAAGCCAGTACAAACAGTGTATTGACGATTATGAACTCTCTCTGCATGGCTAACCATGCTTATTAGCATTAGATAAACACACTGCTGCTCTAGAAACCTGTTTCGTGTACGCATATTTCATAAGGGTCGTGACAGCCCATTGAAAATTCAACGCCTTCCAGATTTAAAGTACATGCTACAGCAGTAAGGGTGGGCAAATGCCATAAACCACATTTGGCATACATGCTTTCCTGAGGTCATGACCAAGATTTTGAGCAGTTTTACCAAATGTACACTACACAGGTTGGTGATTTATGGACCATTCAGTTTTCAGCTTGTCTCTAAAGCTTTACAGTAAGTTGAGACAAGTGCTGTAGGATCCAGCGCTCTAATCTTAACCACTCCCTTTTGACCATCTGATCTCAGTCTGTCATTTCAGATCCATGAAATGCCAAGGCCTCAAGGCCTTGGTTTTCACAAGTGTTGGTCTTATATGAAATGTGCTGGATGTGTGTGTGTTTGTGTGGAAGTAGGTTATGAGCTGTCACATACAGCAACAATGTTACTGAATATCATTAACCTCTAAAAGAAAATGACTGATCAATTTTCTTGTGTGGTGTCATCTCAAAATATAAGCATCACATAGGTACGGTAACATTTATGCAACAATACAGAGATACATTAAATTTTTTTTAATATAGAAAAAAGTATAGAGAATAACTCAATGCATCTTACCACAGATTTGTAAAGTCACAAATCTGATTCGATTGGACAATGGGAAAAAACGCATTTAAAATTGGGCGCTTTCCTGCCCAGCTGACATTTTTTCAGCTTAAGGCGTTCAGAGAACTCCAGCAAAAACACGAGGTACTGGGAGCGCTTACTGCCTATAGAAAACAACTGGAAAAAGATGCATCCAATAGCAAAAACTGTGGCACCAAATCATTCGTGATTGATCTCTCCATAAAACTGTATCAACCTGAGTTCAAAATGAGCCATTTTTGTTGTTGATAATGAGTCCCACATATTGATAACGAAACAGAAAAGGGCATCTTTTCTCACAGACATCTGTTCTCCATTCGTGCTTTCTTCCTACCAAAACCTACGATTTAATATGTGTGTGTGTGCTTGCGTGTATGTACACACTCTGTCTCTGAATACAAAAATATTCATAATACACTGCAGCTGGAACTCACCACACCCCGACAAACTGTTATTGAGTTGGTATTCAAGAAGAGGTGGCAGGGAGTAGCATGCCAGGAACATTGCATTATCGGAAGACTGAACGCATCAATGAATTTGCCACAGGCTAACACCTGCCGCTCCTGTGAACTACTTACTGTTTACATGCAAAAGGCTGGTAAACACAATGAGGGCCCTTTGTGTAATACAGAGTAGTGATAACTGACACTCAGACCTTGAAACTCACATGAAAAGTACTGAGGTCATGCTACAGGTTGAAAGGTCAAGGTTCACTCTGCTTTACAGTGCCCATAGATACACTGTATTAAACCATGTAAATAATACTTTTATGAGAGAACAGCTTTTCCAGTTTCTTTGCATTGTAGCAGTGATGAAAGGTGTGCTTTGGAAGGTGACACCCTGATAGCTGACATGAAAGCACCATCTTCTCAGTTGTTACATTCACACCTTATAAATAGAACCCATGAGTTATCTTGTTGAAGTGTTGAAACCCCTGACATCTTATTCTTTGTCCAGAGAAAGTATTTTCACGTTTTATTTACATCTTGTGTTTGTTTATTTCCAGATGCTGAGTGTCTGACATACCATCAGTGTTTAGTGCTCAGCTCGTGTGTCTCAACTCCAGGCCTGCTTGCCGGCAGACATGCATTTAGTGTCTGCAAGGTGTTTGTGATAACCATCATTTTCTGTAATTTGATGCATGTTAAAAAAGCCCCTGTTGTTTAGACCTGTAATGTCTTTTCCCCTCAGATGTCACAGCGTTTTCATTAGGCATGGCTCTGGGCTTGCCGGTGCTCATTATGGCCCTAGATAACCCTTTAAAGACACACCACAAAGTCTGGCCTCAATGCTCAGGCTTACCTGAAAGGCTGACGTTAATGCCTATGGTGAGCTTTGTCTCTCCACAACCTTCAGCCTTCAAGTGACAAGAACTTTACCAACTACAAAGAGTAGCATACTTCTTTGGTTGTTGTTTGAATCAAATTGTAATATCAGTAATTGATCCCTGATTACACTGGGTGTGGAATTAACATAAAAGTGAATTATTCTGGGTTAAAAGGGAACTATGAGTTATAGCCTGAGGGTGTACGACTCGCGGTGCTGGCCTGTTGCCTTCCACACACTTCTTTGATGAATGTGTCACACTTTTCTTTAATGACAGACCAAAGGCTTGTAGCAACCCACCCCTCACACCCAGACTGAATGATCTGGGTAACACGATGCTGCGTGTTTTAAGATAAAACACAAGCATGATCTACGAGGCGATCCCACCAATTTTCCCCTCTGTGGACGGGGCAGCTTCCAACCTGAGCACACAACATGCCATTAGGTCCTTGCTAATGTCCTACCCTTGTTTGCTTTGAGCAAAGCTAACACTTGACACATCAACATTTTGTTTCCAGCAAGACCTAACCCATCTAATGACTGCATGCAAAGCTTTTTGCTTTGACTGTAATACCATACATCAGCACAGGAACCACAGGGCATCTGTCTGACCAGGTCACTGTCAGAGTACAGCCCACATATCAGTAGTAGCAATGGGTCATCAGGTGGAGAGGGTGTGACCTGAGAGAAGGCTTCATTAGGTGAACTGGTAGCCAATTAGTCCCCAGCTGGCTAGTAGAAGGGCATTACAGTGAGAGGAAGAACACTCAGTCATCCCACTCATTGACAGGAACAGCAGGAGACTAGATGAAGAAACGTCGCTCAACTGTTTTTCCTGTTGTGCTCTCAAGAGATGCACACTAACCTGGGGAGTATTTAATGATATTTGGGGGTTGAAATCCACCTCACAATTCCCTTGTAGTTTGACCCTATATTTGCCCTTTTCTCTACACAAGGGCATACTGTTTCAACTTGGAGGGACTACTGGTGAGAAAGATTTTGAAACAGGCCAAGCGGATGTGAAGAATCATCCATGCTGATTTAGAAATGTCCAGAGACACACTGGAGCAGTAGGTTTTAGGGGTTGAGTTTAGAATCAGGAAGACCCCTGGAGATGCTTTCAGAAATGCTCCCTGTTTTAGGGAGAGGGGGGCAGGTTGTGTGTCTGTACTGGGACTGGCCAGTTTGTCTGAGTGGGGACTAATGAAAACAAATGATCTGACAAGGTCAAAAGGTTGAGATCAAGGCTGAAGGACTGTCCCGTCCCTTCTCAATTTCCAACTTGTGAGATTAATGAGGACAGAACCTTTTCTCTGTATCATTTACTCCCTGAGGCCTCTGAATCCTAGGGCAGTGGTGCGCAGCCCACCTGTTAGCCTATTAAGGCCTGATGACACTGAGCCAGAGGGCATCACTCCTGACTCTGGGCTGTAACTGCTCTGTCCTGTTCACAGCCCAGACAGGAGCATGTTGTGTTGTCATGGCTCTACCTTAAGCTTTCAACAGCCTCCAGTCTCCATTCAACTCTTGACATTAGAGACACAATATCACATGCTTTACCAGCATACAGTAGTTCCCCTCACCTGTAGCCCTACTACTGGAAGAGTATTCAAATTGGACATTTAATGTGTGACTCTTAAGCTGCTTTGAAAACTTCCTCTTCTTAAAATGTGGTTATAGTAGCCTTTGCCATGTGACTAAGAAAGCTGCTTTTTTAATTTCACAGTTGTTGAAAATACTTTGATAAGCTCAGCAGATAAAATGCACCGAGACAAGCACAATCATAGCACGTTATGTGGCATGTAATTTATGTTTGATCTTATTACATGGTAACAATCAGGATGCTGAGGCTGGAGCTTCACACTGTGGTGTTGAGGAAGTTGGTGGTTTATATGACATGACTGCTCCCTTCAGGACAGTTCAGCTAAAAGCAGCACAGAGTCTACATCCAATCACAATGAAGTCAAAATTTACCAATACTTTCAGAAAGGTAAAAAAGATCCTTTTGTTTTTCAGCAATATATAAGCACCAATGTAAAATTATTAAATGAAAAAAATAATAAAATAAAAATAAATAATCCTATTAGGAGCCACACGAATTTTACAAAGTATAGTATATTTTATTTAGTATATTTTCTTCTTTTTAACTTGTTCTGTGAAATTAAGAATTAAAACCTATACTTTGTACCATCAAGCTGTATTGGCACACGAAAGGCACTAGATGGAGGTGTTAGCCAGGCTGACTCGCAGAAATGAAGGCTTTGGTGGACACCTTATGTACATGGTCATTTCCCCACTATTTTAGGGGTCGGAGTAACAGACTAGAGAATACCAGATTATTAACACATTAGAAAATTAATGAAAACATGTGAAAAGTAAATGTCTCTCGATAAAAGTACAAATATTAAACATACTTCTCTTTAATTTTCCCGTTCAATGGTAATGTATTTAGCACAAAAAGCTATATTTAAGTTGCCATGTATTTGTGCATCCATCACTCCAGATTTAGCTGTATATGTGTTTCTCCACACACACTGGTTGAATTTCTTTATAACCCCTGTTTCGGGATTTGAGCAACATTATACTGTCGCTATTTCCATTGTTGTTTTGTAATAAATCGGATCTAATACATAGGCTAAACACGTATCAGAATAAATGTCCATTTGATTAAGCCTCACAGCCCTCTGGGAACCGGCAAGATTGGATCCTTTACTGAGCATCAGCCTTGATTTACTACATTTCCCACACTGCATTGCTGCGCAGCCGCTACTTGTCACTGCTGTCGCTCTCTCCCTGTGAGTGCGCGCGGTGAATTGGTCCAGCATCCCTGCGCAGGCAGTGGGGGCAAATGTAGATTTTAAATATATCATTTGAAAATATGTGATCGTCAAATAAGGTTTCGGCGTTGGCAGCTTGCGATGAGGGAAGGAAAATATGGCAGATTGGATTTTGTGTTGCGCCTCTGTGGAGCACGGACCATTATATTGAGAGAAATAATGCGGAATATTTCCCCCTGTAGGTGTTAACGCAGAAAATACAAGATGAAGAAGCAGTTCAATCGGATGCGACAGCTCGCCAACCAAACGGTGGGAAGGTAAGCAAACCCTTTCCGTGCGCTATTCTCGCCGGGCCAAGTCAAATGGAAGAGAAACCCCCTGTATGGCCCCGATAGGCTGTGAATCATATCCATGCAAATGTGATTATTGTTATATGTTATCAGGCTGGATATATGGGATACACAATGGTCAGTGCAATCGTACTAATTCAGAGTAACAAAAGAATACTCCATAACGGCTTTGGTGCTCCTATGCGTAAAGTCCATTGGAGGAGGCTACCGCATAGGAAGCGTGTAGGCGCATTGCCCCAGTACAACCTGCCGACGGAAATGCATAAAACATAGACAGTCGCAGTATCGCAGACCGTCACACAGAGAAGACCCCCTCTTTAAGACCTGGAGTGTGAAAAGCTTGCAATTGTGAAGTTATGGCGTGATTACATTTACCTCCTGTCACAGAACCTGTCAAAAGGTGAACGTGATGTAGACGGATGCGGTGTGGGCTGCGACGTGAGGGAAAATGGGAAAAGGCGCAATGTTTTCATTACGCAGTAATATCAGCTGTGAGAAGGGAAGCACCTCCTAGGCGTGGGTTATCGAGTACGTGAATTCCTGAAGGTCGTGTTTCGCATCTGGCAATTATCTAACATACTTTTTGTTTCAATAATGTGATTATATTGTTGCCCCTTTAAAGAGAAAGCTTTATCATGCCATTGTAGTTCCTTAAAACACCAGATCCAAAAACTGATTAATGTGGAGGGATTTTCCATCCATCTCCCCTCTCAGTCTTCTATGTCCTGTATTTGCCCTGCATCTGGGTGGCTCTGAAATCCCTTCCCACCTTCAAAAATAGATTCTTTGTGACCTCTTACAGGGTCCTCTGGGTTTATCACTTCCTCCGCCCTGTTCGTTCACCTCACAGGGAGGCAGAGCAGCTTGTCAAGCAGTGCTGGGCCAGGAGGTGTTCTCTGCTTGGTATGGGTGGATTAGGACCAGGAGGTGTGGGTCATTATTATTACAAGGCTATGTGAGTGGCATGCACTCAGAAGGGAGAGGACACACCTTGCAGCCTCTGTTTGTGCCATCATTGTCAGTTGCCCCTTGATTCAGTTTGCGTTTTCTATCTCCAGTCTTTTTAATCATTTCTCTGTGACTCATTAGTGTGTGTGTGTGTGTGTGTGTGTGTGTGTGTGTGCATGTGTGTGTGTTGTGTGTGTTGTGTGTGTTGTGTGTGTTGGGGGGGTTTTTTGATATGTGTGTGGGCAGGCAGTTTGTGGGCCTTCATATATGTAGAGAAGGTAGGGGCAGTTCTTCCTTGTGTGTGTGTGTGTGAGCGCACTTATACTGCCTTATTTGACATGTTGTGCATAATGGTGTCTACTGTTGACAGCCAAGACGGCCACTTTCAAACCCTCACATCAAAGCACAACAATTAGCAATCCACAGCTTTCCACAATACATTGCCTCATAATAAGGTGAGCTTCTGTGACATGACATTTAATTTGAGCTTTGGATTGGGGCAGGGAGTTAACATGTCTGACCCTCTGGTGACCTTGAGCAGAGTCCCACACTGACTGTGTCATACAGGAAGAGATGGGAAGAAAGGTATAGCCAAAGATGTGCCATTGCTAGCGACCTAGGCCAGCTATAGGCAAGTTAAATGGCAAGGAATGAAGCAGGACCACACATCATTACACACAATCATGGTACCATTAAGGTGCATCAAAAGTGTTTTTATGTTGCTAAGAAAATAACAATCCACAGGAGTATGTGCTCCCTAAAGGTCAGCAGGCTGTTCTTGTTTATTGCATGTGTTTGAAGACTTTCTCTTCCATTGATTGGGTTCAAGGGGTGTTGTGTTGAGGCATGGTTCATGTATTTGGCTAGTGTTGAATCGCTCTTTCTTATGTTTGCATCGAAGGCTGGTAATGTCCCTTGAAAGTACCACCCATAGAGGAGAATTGTGTGAGTTTGTGTAAGGATATTATCTAGTGACGGTGTGTTTGGATCCATGTGCCCTTGCACATCCCTTGGTGTGTTAGTGCAGGACCAGTGGGTGTGGTCAGACATGTGTGTGTATGTGCAGATTAATGAGGCATCTTAATGTAAACATTCACACACCAAGCATTCCCGTTATTCTACAGTTCCACTCCTCCTTCCTGTTTTTGCTTCACACAGCACTTGAGCACATTTTCTGTGAGGAGAATCAAGATTTTAATGGTTGCTGAACACATCCCATGGAGATGGCACGTAGCTGTGCTATGTTGACTGAAAATGTGTTTGAGCTTTAATTTTCTTTCCATTAGTTTGTCATATGAGATGACTTACAAGGGTACACGAAGCAGTAGAAACCTGTAAAAATAGAAATAAATGAGAAAATCATGAAAAATATCAGATCACAATTTTGCTCCATCTTGCACTCACTGGGGCTTCAGATAGACTCTTCTGCTGACTCAAGCTTTGCTCATCTTCAGCGTGGAATCAGGGTTACTCTGATGGTTTGAGCATTTGACCTTCCTGAACCTCAGCAGTCTCAGTGGAGCCATTGATACCGCTGACCAGTCCTCAGTCTCTTCAAACCAGCTCAACCAATTCACAAGAAACAGACTGACGTGGTGGGAAATTGTATGAGTTTGATAACAAGAATCTGTGTGCGTATTAGCAGGAGGGTTTCTTCATTAAGAGATAACAAGTAAGTTGTTATAACTGCATGCTTTTACTATACTCAGCTCTTTCTGGCATGAATTATCATGTCTGTAATGGCGAGGCTTTCTGCACTGACAGTATTGCCAGGAGTCTTTTCTATGTGTCTGACATGTGATGGAGATTGAAGGTCTTCTTTTTCGGGTGGGGGGAGGTTGGCGATCAGGTGTGCTGTGTCAGCATCCCTCTCTGAGGCTGCTGCTGCTGCTGCCACCGCTTGCCCGGGTGAGATTCATGTCATGTGATCGCCTGCTTGACCAATCACCTTTGTGGAGCAAGACCTCACACTGGAGGATGTGCAGCCATGCATACTCTATAGCTAAAAGAAATGTGTTATGGTACAGTGAGAGAGACAAAAGGGTGCCGCAGAAATAATGCCAGAATTTATTTGTTTTCATTGTTTTTGTTAACTTAAGCCATTATCTTTGGCTGCTCAACCTTAATTGAGGCCTAAAATTCTAGTTTTTAATTATTTGTCTTTAATATACATTAGATTTTTTTCATGCCCTCACACACACCAAACAAGACTGGAAAAGATTGCTTTGCTTCAGTCAGCTCCCGCCCTTCATTTCTCTTGACCTATTTCTCTATTCCCAACTCACTGCCCTATCTAGGTCTAGGACAGCCTGGTAAAAGATTCCATGACAAAAGTCTTTAAGACCATGTCATACCGTGCAATAATTAAATTTCTTGCTTTTTTCCTCCCATTCTATACTTGGAAAAGGCACCACTTTCTCCAGCCCTAGCCTCCTGACAAAACAGCCTCTCAATCCCACCTCATCTTCACACTCTGCACCACTCACCTGTATGATGATCACCAATACCACTATTGTATGGTAATAGCATTCTTCCTGCTCATGCCTTTAGGGTAGGCTTTAGCTCACCACTTCACAATGCAATTACCGGAAAATGGCAGCCATTTGTGGGCTGGCAGATGAGTTGTACATGCTTTCTATCTCCGGCATTGTCTCACTCTCACAAATGTTTGCCATGTGTCGTTCTTCCTCTCCCTTCGTCCCACTCGTATAAATTCTGTCTATGGACAGTAAGACACTTGTCTTATGTCACTAAAAATCTATGAGAGGTGAGCATGTTTAATGTGTTTGCACTTTACTCTAATGCTGACAAGAGGACAGAAAAAAAGATTATGCATGAATCATTAATGTGGCCCTGAATGTATTTATCTTGTAAACAAATTTCTGTTAGCATAGAAAATAACTGTCTTTGCCTGTTTTTACATTCTGCGCAGCATAGCACGTGTGCACCTCTTGGCAAGAATGTGTGCGGGACTCTGAAAGAGCATATGGTAGCTGACAGGTAACATGAGATGTCGGAGGCAACCCTGTTGCATGCCAATTCAGCATCTCCTCCTCTCCTCTCTCTCTTCCTCCTCTACCTTGTTACCTTGCTTCGCTGGCTTGGCAAATGAGGACAATACTATGAAGATCTCAGAGCGAGTGGCCTTCACAGGGACGCTGATTCACGGCTCCCCTGGATTTACTTTTGTTTAGTTTCTGGCTTATCTCATTGTTAAATCTTGACTGGAAAACACACTCTAAGCGTATTATTTAACAAGTCAAGGTCCTTTCATGGCAAGAGTTGTATGCGATTTTCACGCAGTGGTCATCAACAATCAGAAATGAGTCATTACTTGTATTCTAGATCGTGTATCTTTAAAGCAAGCGCTATTGGTGTAATTGTACAGTGCCATTCAGTGCTAGAGGTCCATGTTGATAATGCTCCCATAACCCAGTCAGTGCTTCTCAGAGACAGCATACTACAGGGTAGAGTTAGTGATAAAGAGCCTTTGTCAAGGGGCCATTTTGGCCATCAAAAGAGTGATGATGTAATATCAGACAGAAGCGCTGTTTCTCCCTTTCTATGTCGCTGATTCCCTCAAAACGATTAACCTCTTAAAGAGCCCCCATACTGGTGGTCCACTACAAACTCAGCATTAGTGTACTAAAAAAGCACGTATGTGAGAAACATCGTGGAACACAAACATTCTCTGGGGACGGCTGCTCGATACCAACAGACACAGATTCTCATTTGCACTTTGATTTACTTTTGTCCATGTTTGACCTGCTGCATATTAAAGAGGGTATGATAATCGCCATTATGTGTCACAGGTTTCAGAGTTTATCCAGTCTGTTTCTCATGACCTCATCTAAAACAGGAAGTGACATCGGGGCCTGACTGAAATGCAGCAAATGAATCAGATGCAATTCAAGCTGTGAGGCATTCGAGAACGAGAGGGTCTGAAGAGGATTTAAAGTACTACACGTTAGTGGTGGGAATATCTGGACACCTCACAATTCGATTCAATTACGATTCAGAGGTCTGCGATGCGATTATAAAATGATTATCAATGCATCTTGATGCATAATTTTTTTCTATACAGGATCTCTGGATAATTACTAAACATTTAATTTGCGCATTAAATCCAAAAGAAACATCTCCGAATTAGCTTAAAATGACTAGATTGCATCCCTAATTCAGTTCATTAACCTCAGCTCCATGGTCCCTCATTTCTTTAATAACCAGTTATCAGACTCCTCTGAAAACTGAAATGTAATTATCAGGATGTACAGTATGGGACGTTATAAACAACCAAAAACGTGCTGTGCAGGGTAGATGTTAACTAGCGCTAACAGCCTTCACTTTTCCAGCAGTTGGGGAAACTACAGACTTTTATTAACGTACATAAAGTGACCTATACTGCACAATTACTACCAGGCAGAAACTTACTGCTAATATTTTTCTCCACTAACTTTCAAGCACAGGATACACAGACAGCTGCCAAGCGTTGTGGCACAGTTGCACAGTGTGCGAGTTAAAATCATTACTTGCCCATTTAATGATTGTGTGACATTTTTGGTAGGGTGGTTATTCATTCTTCAGTGGTGGTGTGCCAAATACAGGGGGAGCACTGGTCTCTCTGTTATGTGCGCGCCATAGACGGTCCGGGCGCTGCACTTCCGCGAGCTCTGCCTTTTGCTTTCCATCAACATTACGTTATCAATCAACATAAAAAAATCGATTTTTTGACATTTGTTGATAGAGTCAGAATCGTCCACGTCCACATCGCAATGCATCTAAGAATCGATTTTTTCTCCTTCCTTTCGTACTGTTAAAGTAACATAACATCACAATCCTCTATTTCAATAACTTCAAGGAACATTTTTGTTTATTAAATTGAATTGTCTTTGCAGTAAACTGAAGATTAGGAAATTATTATACTCTCATTCTTTTTTTCTTCATTTAAAAAAACATTATATTTCGTTAAAAGTAGTTTTATATGAAGTTACTGCTGTAAAAATATTCAGCTTTACTGATTTTCTCACCGTCTTTTGTGTACTACTTACAGTTTAAGTCATTGTTAGTGGTGTATACAACCAAAGGCCTTAGCTACAGTACATTCAGTGAGCTGCTGCATTATTCTGAGTAATAAGCAGCTACAAGTGAGAGTAGCTACAGGAGAGTGGCATTGTTCTAAGAAACAACTAAGTTCTCCTAAGGAGACGGGCCGACTCCCTATCAACATGCCCACTTCCTTCCATTCAGGAATGCCAATAGGCTCAAAACAGGAAGTACTAATCCACCAATAACAATTTCCAGTTTTGTTTACCTCTCATTGCTTTTACTATAGAGTTTCTTTTTTTTAAATGTTGCTCTTTAATTACAGAAGGGGATTCTCCATTTCCCTTTTCTTTACAGTAGATGTGAAATCCTGCATTTGCTTTGGTTGCCTAGAAACGCTCATTTCTTATTAGCTGTTTCTTCACATTCATTTGGCTCTGCCAACCCACATGTTAAATTTTCAAAAATAGAGATTTTATGTAGAACTAAGAATGACGTATTGTAACAATGTTATCATTTATGGCCTGGGTGGCAATTAAGCATTATTGATCTGTGTTGCCTCGGTCTACTTCATCTTTCATTTGATGCTCTATACTGGACATTTGACATTGTTTAGGTGAAGTGTGTGTGTGTGTGTGTGTGTGTGTGTGTGTGTGTGTGTGTGTGTGCTTGGGTAGTGTGAAAACACAGTGTTGTCACAGATCAGAGTGTTTCTTGTGGAGATTATTCACCATAAATGAAGTTATTAGAGATAACTCACTGCTCGTGTTTCCAGTGAAACGTCAAGTGAAAAATGCTGCAGGCTCTCTCTCTCTCTCTCTCTCTGTCGCTCACTCCCTCTCTGGACATGTGTGTGTTTCGTGTGTGTGCATGTGCACACTTGTGTGCATGTGTGTGTACACTCTTCTCACAGTTATTCTTGCATACTTAACAGAACTGTGACCTAGTTTGCTGGACAACTACAGTAAGTGGGTTTTTCTGTTTTAGTAACCTTGTATCCCATCAGCCCTCCGCCTTGTCATTTGGGAGGAAATGCAGTGGGCCTCTAGATGTATTTGCACAGCAAAGGGCTGGAGAGAAAAAAAATTAAATTGAGAAATATTCAGAGATCATCTCTAGCATGAACACTGCTGTGTGTCTGTCTGTGTGTATGTATGTGTGTGGCTGTCTGTGGATCTCAGGCCAGCACTCCAGGCCGTGTGGTGCCCTGCTGAGGCCCAGGGCCACCATTCTGCTCCACTACCCTCCCCTTGCAGCACAGTATCTAGCATCTAGCTTTTCTAGGCCCCAGAGTAAGAGCTTTTGTTAGCCAGGCTAGCAGTGTCAAGCATTTTCTTGTTTTTCAGACAAATCTCTGGTTATCTTGTAGATGTTATGACCGACAGTTGGCTAGCTACCAAGGCAATCTGTTCAAGACTATGGATGCTATATTATTCACATTTTGATTATGTCCACATGGATTATTCATGCTTTCATAAAACATGTGCAGGGCAGAGGGGGGGGTGAACATAAGGGTTCACAACATTAACATATCCCGAGATAGAAATATTTATTATATAAGATGTACGTAATGTGAGGCTGAAATGGTTAGCCGAGTATATAGTACACATATTTTGCTTCCAACTTTATGGAATTACAATGATTTGGATTGTCTATGGTCCTTGGGAAAATATGCACAATAAAATTACATTTCTCTTTGGTCAGCTGTAAATACACAAGCCCAGATGTCCTTAACAGATTCAGACACATACTCCTTCTTATCAGTACTTTGTTAATGTTGCCACCAGAGGTAGAGAGGGAGTTATTCAAAGTCTGGCATTTGATCTCTCTGTGTAAATATTGTCTCAGCTAATTAATCTTCCTTTTGTTTCTGTGGTCCACTGTTGGTACAGCTCAGATTTGTAGTTCTTTTTCGTGATGGATCAACAAAGCAACTGAGATTTTGTCAGCTTTTGAAAGTATTTTGTATGTGTTATGATAGATTTCAACATTTTGACCAATTAATCTGTATATTTATAAATGTGTGTGCAAATGTGTGTGTTTGTGTGAGCGTGTGCATGTTTGTATTGAGTCATCAGCAGCTCCAGGTAAAGGAATGCCTGCAAAGTGGCAGATGGTTGGCATAAACCTGGCAAAGTCTTCCTCCCGCCCCATGAGCACTACGCCCACATGGCTGCCAACTCTCCCACATGTTTACTTTCCTCCCAGGACTCATTCTGCACACTATTTGCTGAGAGGAATTTCTCTCTTCACTTCCAAAATCTCATGCGAGCTAGCTTTACATCGGGTTCAATAAGGCCAAGGAACCCCAGTACCCCCTGCATTCCAGCGGATGCAATGCAATTTTGTCTCTGTGTGTTTGTAGGCTGATTATGTATGATGCTGCTTTCCTAAGAGGAAATACCACTGTCTGAAAACAAACAAGCTCAAAGAACAAGATGGTCCGCTGTCTTTGAAGATAGGCTACAATCTGTTTGAAGTCTAGGTCATAATGGCCACATCAGTTATGGTCAGTGAGAACACCAGATGTCAGTGTGTAAATTCCCTTGTTTTTAACAGCAAATGCAACTAACTAATATGTAATTTGTTTTTTTACCCACCGCTTCAGTTTGCAATGTATCTACATTATCCTAGTAGGGTCAAGTCTTCAGGAAAAACACTCACACAAACACTGAAGACAAACAGAAATAGTGATAGTGATAGGATGGTCCCCCACTATTAATCATTTCTAGCATATGCAGCTGTCAGATTGTTGAGAAAGTGTCAAGGTTTAGGTTATCAGTAGAGCTCCTGAAAGCCAGGTAGGAGAGATTTGCAGGTTGTCCATGTACCTGTGCCAAACATCGCTAGCAGAGTAGCTTCTCCACATCCCTGTTGCCGTTGTCCCATCTGTGCTGCTGGGTCCCTATTAGGGTCCCTCAGCTGCCAGATTCTCCCAAGGGACACCTCGACCTGCCAATCTGAGACTTGCAAGACAGTGACAAGCTCACAGCTGCATAGCAGACCTCCAGGCTACATACTCAGCATGGAATACATGTGACAGTCTTGCCCACAATGTCTTTTATAGAACATAGAGTTTTAGAGATTTTTAGAGGCTGTTAGAGGAGTGCAGAAAAACTGAGCCAAACTTTAGTGCACTGCTTGGGTTATTTTTATCCCCCTTTGTCATGTTATCAGCAATCTGCCATCACACTTTTCCTAACAAATCATGCCAGAAATCTCTCGGGCCGCTATCATTCTCTGTCTCTTTCTTAGGCAAGCATGCACACACACATTTTCACTGTATTTTTCCTCCTAGCTTGGTGAATTGTTTTCCAAGAGGCTGGCTGTGATTAGAGGCATTGGTACATGGTTTGACCCAGTTCCCATGGATCCATGCTCACATCTTGGAACTGATACTAGGGATGCTAATAACTGAACATTAAAGCTGGCAACAATGTATGGAACATGTAAACACAACAACATGTAAACATTAAAAGGGTGCACTTCAGTCCGAGTTTTTTCAACATGATAGCACTGGGCAACACAGAGCTGTGATGCTGTGTGTTTGACAGACTTGGTGATGAGGCATCATGCATGAAAAGAGCATTTTAGTTATGTGCTGCTGGTAGTCTTGTCTGGCTGATGAATGATAGAATACAAACCAAGGTCTTTTCCATTCTCTTGGTCAACAGCAAGATAAAAACAGATTTTGTTTTTAAATAAATGATACAAAAAAGCTATTATTCGCAATTGGCATTGGCATGATTGGGGCACAATAGCAGGAAGAGGTTGTGCAGACAGGAAGCAGAAGTGCTGAGGGATTATGTGCATCAATGGGTGGTTGCTGGGGGTCTACAGGTCTGGTTTTGACTCATTTCAGTGGGTCTGCCCAAGAAGTCCCTCCCTTGTCAGCTTACAACCCTTTCTGAGCAGGAAGTACATGTTATACTCCACTCTGATTAGATAGTCCTGATAGGTGATGAATTGTTGCTTTAGATGTGTGCACTTCTGTGTGTTGTTCTTTTGTTTAAAGAAATTCTGGTAAACAATCCACATTGATATATAATATATGTGCTCCTAGGAGACAATCTGCCATTTTATCTTTTCTTGAAAGATTATAAAAGGCAAATTGAGCTCCGTTTGGAAATCTCCTTGCTGAAAAAGGACTTAAGTCTTAAAATATAAGCTGTCTGAACTGAGCTGACACCATATATTTATGATATCCAGTGGTTTGCTATTTTCTGAGCTTATGGCTCATTCAGTACTCCGGATGAGTAGTTTTATCTGCTTCAGCGGCAGTACAGCTCTGCCCTTTCCTCCTTCCTTTGGCTAAGTCCCCAGTCTGCTGGATTCACAGTGGGATGTGATACTCCTCAGTGGAACTAGCATATTTGAATCAGTGCCCTTTGCTTGCTGCTGTCCCATTTGTTTCACTCATGCTTGTGTTAGAACACAATGGCACGTTTGTAGCGTGAATAGTTTGCCTGATAATTAATATGTATTGGTAATATATATTCCTATATATTGTCTAAGATCATAACTCAGACAGACAGCCAAACAAAACATACACACACATTAACACCCACACCTGCTTCAAAGGGACAGGTGCATGGATGTGGATCTCCCATTTTGGAGCACTGCCACATTGATGATGTGCTAAAGGTCAGTGGATGAGTCTACATCCAATGCTAGACAGCTGGGACTTTATTTCACAACTGTAAAATATTTTGGCAAAGACACACCACTATGGAATACATACACGTGAGATTTGTAGAATGCCTCATATCATAGTGACAAAATACAACTAGCATGTCATCATGAGCTTATAAAATGTGTTTTATTATGTGAGATGTAATTTATTGACATGTTCTCCAGTTGGAATATGTTAGCTTACTCTCATGTGTGTTATAAGAAATCAAAAAAAAGAAATAGGCATATGGGATGATGATAACATAATATCGCTACTTCAGACTCCTTCCTGACTCCTCTGTGTCTGTTGGGAGGAACATGTTTTCTGCTCTCACGTTAGAGTATGAAACCATTCTGTGATATTCACCGTCACAGGCTATGTAGCTTGTTGAGTGACCTGAAAGAATCTTTAGGAACAAATTCAATCTCTTTGACTCAAAAGAAATGTCCTGAGTTTACAGCACACAAAGCTGCATTCACTGACAGAGCTTTTACATCCAGCGGAAACAGACATTGTTTGTTTAAAAACACTAGCATCAGCTAATGTTCATGTTGTCTCACATGGTTCCCCTAATCGTTTTATACTTTTATCTTTACAGGGCAGAAAAAACAGAGGTGTTAAGCGAGGACCTTCTACAGGTGAGCAGTGGTGTAAATAAGAGTGTGTTTGTGTGTGTGTAAGCCGGGAGGGCGATCACACTTTCGAACAAGGCGCTTGATTAGATAATGGTCTCTTAGCTGTTAGTCCTGACATTGTTCATGCTGTGTTATTCGAACAGGTGTAAATAATTGTGACTATGATGGCTGTGTCTGACCATGATGGAGATCAGTGGTTCCAATGTTTTTGTCTTGTGACCCCTTAAAGCGGAGCGAAGTCTCATCACAGGTTACGCACTAAACAGGTTTTGTAGCAAAAATTATTTTTCTTTGTCTTTCTTATTCCTTTGATCTTTCTCAACTTGTGTGCGCACTCAATCTTAGTCTGCGACTAATGGTTATTTTTATTATTCAATATATTATTCGATATATTTTCATGTTTATCAACTGTCTAACATAGTGATAAATGTCCATCACAACTTGGAACAACCCATGCCAATGCCTTTAAATTTCTTATTTTGAATGACCAGCCAATTCTGTGTAATTTTGTAAGTGCAATTAAATGCACGGAATCATTTGAGAGACCCCCCTTAAGGAGTATCACTTTTGTCCGTGTACGTAACTTGTCTACTGCACACAGAAGAAAGTAGCAGGTGCTGATTGATAGTGCTGCATGAGAGATCACAGATGTGTTGTTAGAGTACAGTGTTGCGTCTGTGTCAGTGTTGTGTCTGTGGTAATACACAAGTGCATGTATGAGTTTCTGATTTGTATATGTGTGTGTGTGTGTGTGTGTGTGTGTATGTGGTCTTGCAGGTGGAGAAGCGTCTGGATCTGGTCAAGCAGGTGACACACAGCACTCACAAGAAGCTGACTGCCTGCCTGCAGGGTCAGCAGGGGACTGATATGGAGAAGAGATCTGTCAAGTCACCTTCTGTGAGTACCTGCATCCACCATTCTCTTCGACACTGACAAGTGACGTGATGTGTGATGATTAAACATAACATTATTCATAATATTGTATGATTCCCACAGAAGCTCTTATAATATTATTATTTCTCTCTGCCATCAGAAGAAACTACCGCTCACAATCCTGGCACAGTGTATGGTGGAAGGGGCTGCAGTGTTGGGAGATGACTCTCTCCTGGGGTAAGTCACTATAGTTAACAGGCCTTCACCCACACACTTACCTAGCGTACACACACACACACACACACACACACACACACACACACAGAGGCATCTTTAATTATTGATATGGCTATCGAATTCTTCTCTGTCCTCATTACCCTTGTCCGCATTTAATTGCATTTGATTGGCTTTGACTTTGTGACCAAACAGGAAGATGCTGAACCTGTGTGGGGAGACGGAAGAGAAGTTGGCGCAGGAGCTCATCCAGTTTGAGTTCCAGATAGAGAGAGACGTGGTGGAGCCTCTCTATGTGCTCGCTGAGGTAAGCCAGCAGTGTTACTACTTAATGCACCAATTAAGACACAACACCTTCCTGACATGAAATACAGAGCCACACTCTGTCAGTTTTTTTTTATTTCTGGTGTTATTAACATGAGATTACAAGCAGAATATGGCCTTCATTTACATAAAAGTGCTGCACTTTTATTATCTGAGCTGACTTTAATCCTCCACTTAATATTCTTTTGTAGGTGGACATTCCGAACATCCAGAAACAGAGGAAGCACTTAGCTAAACTTGTCTTGGACATGGACTCTGCTCGGACAAGGTGAAGAACGTCCACATTTAAGAGCTGCTCTTGTTCATTTATTTAAAAAAAAATAAAGGCTCAGGTTTTAAATATCTGTAGGAAGCATGACATATCTAATGCAGTGGCCTTTTTTTTTTTACCTCACACCGATAGATTTCAGCAGTCGTCCAAGTCATCCAGTCACCCGAGCACGCTGCAGCCTGGTGCCAAGTCCGAGTCCCTCAGAGAGGAGATGGAGGAGGCAGCCAATCGGATGGAGATTTGTAGGGTGAGTCACCAATCAGAGCCACTCCAATGTTATTCCCTCCTCTAGCTCCTTTGCTCTCCATTTGATTTATTTCCCTCCTGCATGAATCAGACACAAATGGACCACAATGCCAGTATGATATTACAGGTATATGTTGGTGAGATAATTTCTTATGGTTGCTCTCTACTTTCTGTTTCAGGATCAATTGTCAGCAGATATGTACAGTTTTGTGGCCAAAGAAATAGACTATGCAAACTACTTCCAGACAGTAAGTATTTGTTATCTAAGTAGTAATACCAAAGGGAAAATACAATGAATATTATATTTTTATTTCTTCTCAGCAAATAAAATGTTTTTTTCCCATATTCGCACAAGTTACAGGAAACTTTGTAGATGATCTAATGACATTACTTCATTATATGATACACACTTGTCATGGATTGTTTGTAATAATTTCTTCTCCTGATGTCTCCTTTTATAGCTAATAGAAACGCAGGCAGAATATCACAGGAAGTCCCTAGAGATTCTTCACAGTGTCCTGCCCCAGATTAAAGCTCACCAAGGTGAGTCTTGCACTGTATGTGTGTGTGTGTGTGTGTGTGTGTATGTAGAGAGAAAGATCTGCTCTTATTGTGCACCTTGGGCAATATCAAGATGAGATGTATGGAGTTAAAAGCCCCCGACATGTAACGTAACAATCTAAATAAAGCTAGGTTAAGCAGTGTTAGAGAAACCAGCAAGAGACAGCTAGATTTTGAAAGTATTCAACCGAAAAAAATCCCATCCCATCCCTTCAGGCATCTTTCGGACTGACTGAATGATTGGCTGTGCATATTACAGTCTTGCAACAGCCACAGTTACTTTTTTTTTTCCCTTACATTTTTGTGTCAGAGCATTTGATCAAGTGATTGCTTCTGAAATAAATTGCAACGCTAGCTTTAAGCTATAATTATCCACCTTCATATTTAAGCTAAACCAAACAGAGGGCTGAAACATCACATTTTCCTAATAAATACCAGAAATAGAGATTTGGCACCTGTGAAACATTGAAATGTAATCTGACCTTTAAAGTCAAAGTAAATTGCAGTTAGGATTAAATTAATTCATGTTGTCAATATAGGTCCTCACAAATAGTGTCTCCAAACTTTCTATACAGTCATTGATATGCAGCTATGGTGTGTAGGTTTGTTTGTGTCTGTGTGCGATTCAAGATGCCGTTTTGTGTTGCAGAGGCGTGGGTGGAGAAGCCGTCGTTTGGCAAGTCTCTGGAGGAGCACCTGAATATTAGTGGGAGAGAGATTGCCTTCCCCATCGAAGCTTGTGTCACCATGCTGTTAGAGTGTGGCATGCAAGAGGAGGTAGAGGGTACACACACACACACACACACACACATAGATATAGACCTCACTTAGGCATTTTAGGTGTAGGTTAATATACATATTTTTGTCATCTATAAGCATACATAGTCTATGCTTAAGACACGCCTTATTTTGAAACGTTATCTTTATCAATCTAAATATTCAAAAGATAACCTTATAACTAGTCACACTCACACACCGCCAGACAGTGTGCAGCTAAACACATAAATGCAAATGTATTCCATAAATGTGCTAATATCAACACTTTCTTACAGAGCTGCTGTTGATAAGTAAAAAGTATACATTAGTAGTATACTAACTATACTTTATCTTACCTTATTAGACTGGAAAGCTTATATTGGCCCTTTAAAATAAAATTATTAATTATTAATTGAGGATGGAGAGAGAAGGCAAAAAGCACCCTCTTTGCACAGGGTACAACATGGGGATTTTAACGTTGAGTAATATAAACAGTACCATGGCTGTGAGATTGAGGTTGCTAATCATCTTTTACAATGATTTTATTTGTTTATGGTAATTTGCCTAATTAAAACCTTATGGTATGCTTTAGAAAATGGTTGACAGCATTATAAATAAAGCCTACAAAACAATGTTTGTGTTATTTATCCTCAATCGATGTACAATCGATCGCACAAAAATAGAGGCTATTACTACTGCATGTACAGTATGCCCAGGTCACGTTAGATCTGATAATTACACATGATTATGTGTTTCTTGTGTGTGGGCTGCAGGGCCTCTTCAGAGTGGCTCCATCAGCCTCCAAGCTAAAGAAGCTGAAAGCATCCCTGGACTGTGGCGTTCTGGATGTGCAGGAGTACTCCTCCGACCCACACGCCATCGCAGGTGAACTACACCCACACAAATGCCTTGTTCAAAGCCCATTTCAATAACAACAACCCCTACACTCTGTCATTGTAAGTCGGGGGAAAAAATGTAAAATACATGTTAAAGGCAAAATTTTTACTTAACAGTTATTTTATGAGGTGGAAAGGCCATTTGTGCTGTACAAAAGTTTTGAGATTGATTTTGCCTAGTTGGCAGAAAATGTCTGGAGATCTGGAGAGCATAACAGTTACTAAGCACTCTTCATCAGCTCTGCCGTCAGTGCTCTTTTTTTGAAGGATTTTTGTTCTAATATTGCTGTCCATTTCACACATTAGCATGAAATCTGTGTTGAGCAATCTGAATCTGGCAGCTGCACTAGCTGCAAGGGCCTGCTGGAGGGGAGTGGAGATATGGGACATGCCCTCGCTGGTACTCTGAAGAGAGAAAACAACCCTCCCCTCCTCTAAAAAAGCTAACCAGTTTCTGCTCTCTCCCTGTTTTTCCAACCCAAAGGGGCTCTAAAATCATACCTCCGTGAGCTCCCTGAGCCGCTGATGACCACTGAACTTTATGATGAATGGATTCAGGCCTCCAAGTGAGTTGCTGTTTCCTTATTAAAAGCATTTTCTTGAATTATGCCATTGGCCACGATGAAAAAGAGAAAATAGTCTCTTATAGTTTTTATACAGCGGGTGTTAACGGTCAAAATGAAAAATTATGACATTTATTAAGAAGTGGAGCAACAGTAAAAACCTAATGATTTTTGATTTCCCCAGCATTCAAGAAATGGACAAGAGACTACAAGCATTAATGGCAGCATGTGAAAAACTCCCTACAGACAACTTGAACAATTTCAGGTCAGTCGCTTTCCCAGATTATCTGTCCTATTATTTGAATGTGTTCCCAAGTGGTCCTACTACTATAAAAAGAAAGTAAAGCATTCAGATCCCACAGCAGGATAGTAAGATCTTGTTTACATGCCTGTTTAAGTCAGATTGATGTTTGTCAGTATAAAAAACTTATAATATTTCACTGGCCTGCCAAGCTCTCTAAGAAGACAAGGACAAAAAAATTAAAGCAACTGTGTCATTGATGCAAATGACCAAAAACGAGGCCCAGATAAATCCAATTACAAATCAGGTTCTGCCCTACAGTTTCAGTCCAACCAGCACCTCCTACAGGCAAGAAAAGTAACAGCAGCAGCAGGTTTGAAATGCAAATATTTAGATATCACCACCTAGAGGCAAATACATTTATAATAATAATGATAAAATGGTGCAGCAGGAGTAAGATTATGAATCAGTTACAATATGTGGGCAAATAGCAGTTAATCAAGACAATAATAAACTCTGCAGATGTGTGTGGCTCCAGAAGATGTCTGGTAAAAAAAGGTATGAATAAGGTATACATTGATGCGCTATTTTATTGAAATCCCACAGATATCTTGTCAAATTCTTAGCAAAGCTAAGCGAGTACCAAGACGCAAACAAGATGACTCCGGGTAACATGGCGATTGTTCTTGGCCCTAACTTGCTTTGGACACACACTGAACCGTATGTAGTTTTAACTATTTCACATGTATGACAATGTTTTTGCATGGTTTGAATTTTTCCTAAACTTGTCATATAAGGAATATAGTTCAGTTCTTTCTCATCTTTCCAGGAACATGACCGAGATGATGACCACCATGTCCCTACAGATTGTTGGAATCATTGAGCCCATTATCCAGCATGCTGACTGGTTCTTCCCTGGAGGTGGGGATCACATACTATGTATGTAATATTATAGTCAGGCTGGCCACCATATCAACTTTTATTAATCTTCCATTATTGTAACTGTATAATGGGATTTTAGTTTGAATACTGTAGGTTAAGACCTACTACTACTACTAAAAATAATAATAAAAATACATATTTATTTTGGGGGATACTTTTCAAAACACTCAAGGACATCTTACATTCCAATGGTCCTACAAAGGAAATATTAAATGAAGTGCATAATGCAAACAGTGCAAGTTAAAATAAGTCTAAAGAAGGAGTAAGATCTTTAATATAATCCAGGATTGCACAGGGAGCCAGTGCAGTTTGATAAGAGTAGGTGTGATAAATTCAGATGATGCAGCTGAGGATTCTTGCTGCAGAGTTCTGAACCAGATGAAGTTGATTAATGAGTTTTGTGGGCAGAGGGGTGTTGCAGTAGTCTAGTCGGGAAGTGACAGAGGCATGGATGAGAGTTTCATTGCTAGAGTGTGAAGGAGAGGGTCAGAGTCTTGAAATATTGTGGGTGCAGAAAAAGCCTGTCGGGTGATGGTTTTTATGTGGGATTCAAAGGACATCCACGGTGACAGCGGGGCTTTTTACTTTTGATGACCGGGAAACCATCAATAGTGATAACAAGGTTTTTTGTTTGTAGAGAGTGGATTTGGAGCCGATAAGAATGACATCTGTCTTGTTGCTGCTGAGTTCTTACTATATGTTGTGACATACAGTATATCAACATCAGAAGAAGTCTTATGGTTTCTGTAATTGTGATTTGTTTTACCCTTTTACTCAGCCTTATATGAATATGATTGACCTTCATCATTGTCTGCCCACTCAACCCATCAACATCACAGCGCCTACAATAACATACACCATACAGTTGTACAACAAACCAGCTGTAACACAACAAAAACACACATGAAGCATAATAAAGCATCATGTAACACCTAATTTTAGTTTTGCTGTTTAAAGAAAATGTCTTGTCATTTGCTATAATGGTATAGAGTACATCACAGACACATAGAGTTGAAGTCTAATCATATTCTTGGTTTTATCCATCATATTTTGTTATTCAGTGTAAAAGTAAAATGTTAATCTCTCAAAAGTAAGTATTACATAAGACCATTATAATACTGTTTTTGGTATGTAGGAATATAGTTTAGACCAGGATCTGTTCTAAGTAGACAATATAACTCCCTTTTGTTAAAGCTGGTAAATTCTAAATTACTTGTGTGTACTCAACACAGACCAACACATACACACACACAAACACCACTATAACTCCTACTGTAACATCTCTATACTGTATGCTGATGGTGTGTCCGCTCTTCCCTACCAGAGATTGAATTCAACTTGACAGGCAGCTATGGCAGCCCGATTCACACCAACCACAACTCCAACTACAGCTCCATGCCTTCACCAGACATGGACCAATCCGAGCGCAAGCAGCTGCACGACCAGAGCCGACGCCCACTGAGCGTCGCCACTGACAACATGATGCTGGAGTTTTACAAGAAGGATGGGTATGATGCCAAGCGCATCCTTCTGCTGCCCACCTCTCACTCTCTCACTCTCTTTCTCCCTCTTCCCACCCACGCCTCCTCTCAGGCATCTGATATTTAATTCTCGTATTTGAGGCCGGCAAAACATGCACATTAAAAACCCATTACTGTGGTGAAATATTTACTCTTCCTGTAATGTAAAGTTTTTCACTCCAGTGAGTTAAATGCCTCTGTCTGCACAGAGAGGCGAGGATCACCGTATATATCTAAACTGTCGATAATCCCAGCACATACTACATCCCCTAAATTAGCATTTATCAGGAGAAAAGAAGGCTGAAAACTGGTCTTGTTTGAATATATGGGGATGAATTGCCTTGAGTGGCATTATCTCTATGGCAACGGGTCTCTGATAGAGGGCCGCTGTTATCTCCTCTTCTTTTTTTTCCTCAGGAAATATCTCTTCAGTGCTATCTTCCTATCCTCCCACACCCAGCTCTTCCTTCACAGTCTGGCTAGCACGTCACCTGGCCTGAGTCATTCATCCAGCCGGTGGAAAATCACTGGCAGAATTAGAACTGATGCCTTCACCAATATACCCCCATTAAATTAAGGAAAAGTACTGTTATAGGCATCGATCTAAATCTGTGCACCCCACAATCAGTAGCTATCAATATGGGGAGGTAGAAAATAAGCTTTTATCTATTTTGAGTAATCAGCAGCTTAGGAAAAGTGTCTGCTCTGTCTGTGTGTTAGTGCACAAGACCAAACAGGTTTAATTAGAAATAACAAGGCTTTAGTTGGCGCTCAGTATAGGCTGGCTATGTGGACTGATATCCTCTCACCTCTGGAAGGTCACTTCTGCTCCCTGCCACTGTGGATCTCATCTCCCCATCATATACACTACACTGAGTGACTGAGTGGTTAAGTCTGGTATTTTTGAATCATGTCGGGATTACTTCTGACCTCATATCCCTTTTCCTTCTCTTCCCCCTACTAACGCAGCATTAGGAAGATACAAAGGTACCGTACTATGCCTTTTTCCCTCTTCTTTCCTTGGTGTTCCCCTCTCACCTCTTTCTTCATCATCATATATGACTCCATATGTGTTTTGTCTCCAGCATGGGCGTCCGTGTTATGGATACCTCCTGGGTGTCTCGTAAGGGTTCATCAACGCTGGTACGCAAGGCTTCCTCCACACCTCCAGGCATACAAGGCCCCGGCTCTCCCGCAGATACACTCATCCCCGAGCAGCCGGGAGAGCTCGCCACCTCCCCGTCAGCAACACCTCCACCTGGAGAAAGGGTTTGGTAAGTCACAGTGGAGACGCTGTCCCCTTCTTCCTCGCACATCCACTCCTGTTCATTTTTATTTTCACCGCCATCATCATTAACTCCATCAGCTCTGTGTGGTCGAGATCCTTGGCTGCAGTTACCATACTCCCCTTTTTTTTGCAAGGCCTTTTATTTTGTATTGTTTCATTATCAACATCCTCATGTCTCATTCTGTTGTTATTCTGACTTCTCACTCTGCACATTTCTTCAGTTGTTTCAGTTCAGTTGTTTCAGTCGTAGTTTGTCAGGTTGATGTCACTGTGGGTACAATTTTCAACAGGATAATGACATTTTTTGACTCTCACTGAAGGGTTGTAGTCCAAAGTGTACTGTATGGAAGTTCTATCTCTGTACACGGCACTAAGCTTAAATCTGCAAGTCCTCTGCGAGCATGCTAATATTTCCAATATCTCATTGTTGTGGCTTGGCTTTCTCAGCTTTGGTTGTGAATTATTTCTTTTTCTGTTGACACCCAGACTGATTGCACCATTTTTTTGGTATGATTATCATAGTTAATCACATGAATAATCACCTCATGGTCGCTAGCTCTGCCTGTGTGGCAGACAAGAGATAATGTGGCTTCTGGCTTGGCTGACTTTCTCCTCCTCTCCTGTGGCTCTTTCCGCCAATGAAAGGGTTTTGTGTCTGTTTCACACTGCCCTGGGCTGACTGCAGGACCTGCAAGGCAAACAAGCCATATACTGTAGGATTAGGGCAGATAGGGTTTCCATATGCAGCCTATAGGAGATATTAAGTCATCAGCTCAGCTTGAAAATAATATAACCAACACTTTGACTCCAGAGACAGATCCTCACAGCTCCATGCAGTGTGCAGACACAAGGTGATCACAGAGGGAGTCCTACACACTGTACTCTTTTCCTTTGGCAATATAATGTTCTTTTCCTTTGCTTTATCCTTTGCTTTTCTTTGTGCTTGTCTTTGTATTTGCACTAAGCTGACTGTGTGCTGAGCTTGGTGCCCACCACCCACCCTAAAATGCAATTTTTTTTCTTCTTCTGTTTTTGGCTACGGACCAAATAACACTCTAACACTCTAATCATCCAAACAGCTTATCCTATATCGCTCCAATGCGTGTCCCTGTTCAATCACTAGAGCTGTTTCTTTTGTGCTGTCTATTCTCTTAATATCTACAGCTCAGACAACGTGTCGCCCAATCGGCCGGACACCTCTCATGCCCACCCACCCCAAGGGGAGGACCGGCCACCCCCTCCTTACCCCACCTCCTCTTGCCACACTGCCCACCACCACTTCTATCCCAAACCCCCACCCTGCGCTCGCCCCGTGGCACCGGGTCCAGAGTCCCAGCCCCCTGGCTCGCCCCCACCCCCACTGCGCTGGTCTGGCTTTACTCCCCCAGCCCCGCCCCCTTCCTCCTCTTCTTCCTCCTCCTCCTCGTCACTTGACATCAATTCAAATCCCAAACCCAGCTGTCTGCACTTCCCCAAGCACAGCCCACCTGGCGACATGTCGCATGCTCCCCCACCAGACATTAATGCTTCACCACTCTACATGAAAACCCCCTTGGTACTAACCCGCCATGACCAGGCCCTTGGCAACCCCCCTAGCCTCCCTTCTTCCGCGCCCCCGCCCCCGCCGTGGGCTGCCTGTCCATGTGCCCGAGAGAGAGGACCCCCCAGGCTGACTAGGTAAATACAACACATCTTTGGCCACTGTGGATGCATCACAGAGAGGCAGCTGTATCTCTCCTGTAGCTCACTGGCTCTTCTTTTTGCTTTTCCTTCCCCTTCAAATTACATACCTCAGATTCTGTAACATTCAGGTTGTCCGGGGATGCCTCTCATGGGGGTTGCCTAGCAACTAAGGATGTTACTGGCTTACATAGCGCTCGGTTTAATGCTGGTATTGAGTAGATGATAAATACATGGACAAGGCTCCATATGGCTATCAAATAGCATATGAATGTATTTATTCTACAGTTTGCAGTATTTTTTTACTAACCAACAGAATGGAAACATCAAGTTTTTAAGGAAGTAATGATTTTATAGTCCTGCAATTATGTCCTGGTAAGCTACAGTATAGAATATCTTTAATAAGAATAAGCATCTTCCAGCTAGACACAAAGAGCTGAGTTTGTATAAAGGGACTGTGGCAGTTTCCTGATTCTCAGTCTTTTGGTGTTACAAACACACAGCACAGCGTGATTCATTACAGCAAATCTTTGTCAGCGGTCAGAACAAGCTCGCTTAATAAAGCTTCTTGTGTGATTTTATTTGACTCCATGACTTCTCATTCACATGGCTTATTTTTGGGGAAAATCCAAAATGTGACTACCATATTTCACTGTGGTTGCTTTTTGTGGGTGTGAGTAAATCTTGTATTTGCAACTATATTAGTCTGTATTTTCAAGTATATCCTTATATAACAGCCATTAATTACATATATACAGGTACAAATATATGTAGGTATTTGGGCACCATCCCACAAAATCAGCAAATTAAATCAAGGTTATTAATAACCATCATAATTGATTGACTTTTCATACAGTACAGTACACACCCACCTTATTCATCTTCACTTTATAAATGAAGACGAATAAGGTGGGTGTCCCTGATTATGTGCACTCTATTATTGGCCACATCTTACAATATATGAAGAAGGTTGAGACTTAGTTGGTCATATCTTGGTACATGCAGTATCTGTTCACTGTTATCTTCACTGCTGTCTGTACTGTAATAAAAAGATAAACTTAATGCTAAACAAAGTTAATTGATGAATTTCTGCCCAAAGAAGCATTTGTGGTACTTCTTTCTATTTGTTTCTGGATACAAATATGTACACAATCTGCGCACTAATCCTGGAAAGAATCCGTCGAGCTCAGTGGCGTTTTGGTCAAGAATCCATCCTGACATTGACATCTTGTGAGTTCTGTTCAGATCCCAGCTGGGCTGTAGTTGAGTCAACAACCTGAATTTACAAATTTCCCTGTCTAATTAACATGCCCTTGCCATTTAAAAAAAAAGGATAACATTCACAATCCTTGATTGGTCATTAACATTTTTATCAATGACAAGAACTTAACAAAGAAGTAAACAAATGCTTGAACGTGCAGAAATATTGTATCTATAACTTTTATATAAGAGTTTTTTAAAAACATGACACTGTTTGCTCTCTTCTTGCTTACCTTGATGCAGCCTTGCTTTTTTTCTGGGTTTGAGAAAACTTAGTAACGTCAGTGTACTTAAATGTAGTGAAACACTCAAGTGAGGATGATGATGAAGATGATGATGATGATGATGATTATGATGATGATGTGGTTGTGGCTGTTGTGGCACTGAAGTAATGTACGAGGTATGCTGACAGTTCAAGACACTTAACGGTTCACCAACATACTGTGATACTGATATTATTCACACACTAATGTCTGCCTGTCTTTTTCAGTTCATTGAAGAGTAAAGAGCTCTCCCCTGTAATTGGACACAAAGCCATCCAGGTGGCAGGACCAACAGTCCCACCCAGCAGTAGTCCTCAGAGCAGCAGCCAGTCCCCCCACTCCACAGAGCACAGTCCACACACCCTGCGCAAAGGTCGGCGCCTCTCTCAATCTGAGCTTACATTGGCTTTCTTCACTTTAAGAGGATGTATTTTAATGTGGAACAGGAGACAGTAATGTGGCTGTGTTGTGTGTTTCCAGGTTCCAAGAAGTTGGCCCCTGTGCCTCCCAAGGTCCCTTACGGCCAGTCTGGCGGGATGTCCGACCAGTCCACAGGTCAGCCGTCACCGGTCAGCCTGTCCCCTACACCTCCTAGCACCCCCTCCCCTTATGGACTGGTTTGCCCTCCAGGGCAAGTACCCCCATCCTCCCCTGGGCAGACCCCATTGGGGGCGCCCCACTCCCTTTCGTCCCCACCCTCCCTGACCGGAACGCTCACAAAGTCACGGCCCGCCCCTAAGCCCAGGCAGAGACCCAGTCTGCCACCACCTCAGCCGCCCACAGCCCCTCCGGGGCTGACTGGCCCGGCCATGGCCCCAGTTCCCCAGCCCCTGGAGCAGGGGCTCCTGGATGGACTGTCTCCCGGGGAGAGCATGTCTACAGGTAAACATCACCCCTTGGCAACAACCCCCCCGCCGCCACCACAGGTGGGGCTGCAGAGGCCCTCTCTCAGACTCGCTGTTGCTCTGTCCAATGGAGACGGTGGACGAGTGTAGGACTCTGTAGGACTGTAGATGTTAAATATACCTTTCCCCTTTATTGACTGTTCCCAAACGAATGTCTGAATGAATAAAGGTTGCCTTTTAGACACAGATGCCTGAGAATGATACAATGTAAATATTAGCATTTTGTGCTACTGTAGCGAGCAAATCCTGACCTATGTATTCATTGCTTGTGTTATGTGATGATGTTTCTGGGTAATGTGTGGAAACATCAGCGAAGCATAGCTCGTCCTGCTTGTATGGAAGTTGCCATTAGATTCATCATGTGCTCTCTGTTTATCTGTGTTACCCAGACCCTCACTCGGCAGAGGTAGGTCAGAGGCTTACACAGTTCACACCAGTCCAGTTATTCTTACTGCGTAGCAGGCGTGGAAACCTAGCCAGGCAAACCCCTGATTATATCTACAGTATGATGTTCTGATGATGAGGTGTTCTGTCATTATTTACCAATCACCCTGTCATTATGTTATATTTATAATTCTCTTGTTCCCCCTGCTACTATTGTGTACTTTGCAGCTGTGTGAGGCCAGGGATTCAGTGTGGGCTAAGTGTGAGGGGGACTTTTAGGGTAAGCCAGACCGTCCCCTCCCCATGCGCTCCATCTCACTGCCTGGCCTCGTGCTGTGGCTGCCTCTGGGGTCTCCTGCAGCCTGCCTCAAACATACCTACCAGTAGCTCTCAATCAGAACACTTTCCCTATTTCCTCTTTGCAGGTTGACATTATTGACACTTTGCATGGTACTGTAGTTCAACCGATAATGCATGGCTTAAGGACTTCCCAGAGTGCACCACACTGCGCTCACATTGCAGACGCCGTCGCTTACAAAGGTCCATCTTTTAGCTCCCTCCTTTCGTTCCCCATTCCCAGACCTATGCCAGCAGACACCACCCTCTAACGCGCCTGCCACCGGCATCAGGGGGGGCCACAGGTAACCCCCACTCCTCCTTTGGCAGGTTCATCGCTTTTTCTAACCTCTGCTCCCTCTTACTACACTGCCACGCTCCATCTCATTCCTACACAGGAGTAGTCGCCAGTCTCTGCTTGGACTTGCTGCTTTCAGTAAATGCAGCAGCACATTAGAATAACTATATTTAGAGCAAAAACTGTACCCGGTCCTCATGAGATTTCCATTGTTACTTCAAGCCCACTTGGTGTCTTGGTGCCATTTTTCCACAGAGTTCCACACACATCTTGTTGCCTCTGTGTTGGTTTATCCGGCCATTGTTGTAAACGTGTACAGTAATGTGTCATTGTGCAGTCATTTTGACCTGTGATTGTATTTTAACAAAATATCTGTTGCTGTTGTCTCAAAAGACACAAAAAGCTGTGACATGTTACACTAGTCTCTACCAAGTTTGCTCAGGTGTGACTAGCAACACACTGAAAACATCCCTGTGTAAAATGTGAAGCACATGCAATCTACGGATTACTTCAATCAGGACATCATTATGCCACTTACCAATTCAGACTTAAAAAGATTAATATTATTTCTGCTCTCTTCCGTTTTTTACACCTCATTATCATCATCATATGCCCTCTTCTCCTCCTCCTCTTGCTCATCATAACCATTTCCACCATTCTGCTCATCATACTCACCTTTCCCCCCATGCTCACCATTAGATATCTTCAATTATGAAATCCCCTCCATCAATGTCAATCTGGACAGCCTCATCGATGAGTTCAGCGGTGCCCCTTGCAGGAGGTCGGTGGCAGTGACAGACTCTCCAGAGGGGGATGCTGTGCCTGAGGAGGAGCCCCAGAGCACCACTCTATGACCTATGACCCTAAGGCATCACAGCTTACCAGCACCCCTATGGCTGTACATACTCTTAACTGTCGCCACCAAGGCCTGATGGAAACACACATTGGCCTCACCAATGCCCACCTGAAACCAGAACTCGAACACATCTGCTACAGGCTGCAAAGAAACTCATCTCTTACAATTGCTCGCTAGTACATAAATGTGACTACAAAAAAAACACCAAAATGCCATAGTGGAGGAACAGTTGCCTTTAGGAGGAAAGACTGGAATATAGATAAGTATTACATAGAAAGTTTTTTTGTTTGTTTTGCTTTGTTCATCTTTGTTGTTTGATGCAGTGGTCTGTATTTCTGTGAGTTTCTCAATTTCTTTTTGCCTTATTGTAACATGCAATCAAATTGCAATATGATATTCACAAGTTGTACAACTTTTGGTTAGGGAAACTCCTTGCAAGCCTGACATGGTTAGGAGCAAAGCCCATCCTCAGGGTGAATCAGAGAGGCAGGGTAAGAAAGAAGTCTGGTTATATTGCTCACAGGGTATTCAATCTTTGTGCACATTGGGAAAATGCTGAGCCCTTGAGAGTTTTGCATGCAGGATGAAACATTTTGTGGTTTAATTCTTATTGTCACACCCAGTCTTTACTTCCCCTCTTCTATCACATATTACAACTTTAGTTCTTTGTCTGACATTTACCTTGATACAGGTAAACTCACTTTAACTCACTTTATACCAGCACAGTATGAGAAGAATGTTACTGTAAATTCAATTTTTTGAACTTGCATCTCTTAGTCATTTTTAAAGAAAGCACTGCAATGTGTTTGCATGACAAGCCAATATGAACAAACTGCTTTGGATCAAGGGCCTCAGAATGGCAGTGTTTAATTTTGTGCGAGTGTTTCTGTTGTTGTTCTTGTTGTCTTTGGACAAATTTAAATTTAGACCACCCATGTGCTGTCACATTTTGATGATAATGGATGGATGACTACACTGCCTTTAGGTTCTTATGATTCTCTCTCTTAACCTTGTTTCAAGTGCTTCAGGTTCAGTGACCTTTGACCCCTAGTGTAAATACAAAGACTGTACATAAATTGATGTATATAAATCTGAGAGGAAAAGTATATGTTAAATGCATATCTTGAATATATATATAATAATAATAATAATATATGTGCTTATTCTGATCATGTGTAGAAAATGTAATGATTAAATATGTGATATTATTTTTGTCCCTGCACACAATGAACAGGTTTACTGTAGATTCATAACATAACACCAGGTAACAACGATGCTGCAGCAGAAGCACAGAATGTTATTTCTGCTAGAAATGAATTGTGAACTTTCTAATTCTATCTCCTTAGCTTTGACTTCAAAAATGCTAGAGCACTAATGACTTGCACACTAATGCCCTATATTTTCTTTTTATCAGTTATTTAATTGGTTCCTGTGCAAATAAAAAGATTACTTTGAGCACACTTGGACTATTTAATCAATTCGTAATGCGGATAAATGTAGTCCTAAGCCTATATTGTTGGACCTATATAGCAAAGTAAATATATGTGCTCATTCAAATAGAAATGCCGATGTGTAGGCAAATCTGACGCATCTGCTGTATCACTTCCAAAGTTGAAATTTGTTGCATCCTTTGTTGTTATTCTCATCGCAGACACTTAATTACAAATAATTTCAAATTCATCAGATAGCAGATGCTGCAGTGTCACTTTTTTAATTCCATACAAAATGTCTTAGGACAATAATTCTTTCAATAAAAGTGCAATTACAGTGTTTACTGATCCTCCTCAGCCCAAAAAGTGGTCAAAGTCATCCTTCCCAAACCTATAGAAAAAAGCCATTAATTATATTACAAAGCAATTGATTTTTTTTAAGTTAGTTTTATGTGTGAGTTTACTTCTGACAGAAATGAATTCTAGATTAACCTCTCTCCAAAAGTGATCTGTATGCCTCGGTGTGTGTTCTCAATGGACTATGTTTATGAAGATTTTGGTGATGTTGATAATTATATTGATAGTTGTGGTGATTATACTGTATGACAACAATTGCAAGTGCCCTCACGCTGGTTTTTATTTTGGAACTATAGGCATAATTAATGTGTACTAGAGGTTTTATTTTCTGTGCTGGATCCATACATTTATACGAGGAGGCAGGGGCATCTCTCTCTGTGTGCAGACTGAATGTGACTCACTCAGATTTCAAAAGGTAGGCTAACAGGCAAACGAGAGCTTGTATTTGGATGAAGGTTAATTAGGGCCTGTTGGCATGTATTATTATCAGTGCAAGGTGGTATTACTGCAATGCTTTTGTGCATCGTAACTGGAACTTACAGCCACCTGAAAGCATGCATTCATATTCATAATAAGTGTGATTATTATGCTGCTGAAAAGAAAAAAAACATCTGTACCCTCCCCCAAAACACGTCATTATTTTTAATACATATCTAAGTTCAGTCATTAAATTAACTTTACAGCTATTTTCAAGAGCATATTCATAGTAACCACCTTTTGCACCAAATGGTACACTGCTACATAGTTTTGTCAAGCTTTTCAACTACTGTACTACTACTGTAGACCTACATTTCCTAACTCACCTCACCACCAAGTATGTTGGTCTAAAGTAAAGCTCAATTTGTCAATTTGTTTACATTTTGTGTGGGGGGTATTTTAAATGAGAAAAAAAGGAAAATCTGAAGAAGTGTCATGCATGCGCTTAGATAGTCTTTTGATAATCCACGTTTTGTGTCAATCACTCTCATTTTAGGGATTGTAAGAGGGGTAAAATGTAAAGATGGACTCTAAAGATTGTGGATCACAATAAATGGTCCTTTTTGGGGTTTTGAGCAATACGATAGAGGAGTGGATGTTGCCTGTGGATGTACTGCCTCCTTCTGCTTTCACATTAGTGTACAAAGAAATACCTGCTGCTTGTCGAGCCCACCGTGCCCACCCTGCCCACCCTTTCCTCCTCTGCTTAGCATATCAAGTGGAACACAGTGTGTACTGTGAAGGCTACCTGCAATCCTTATCAGAATGTCAGAAATAAATATATATATTAAACTCTACATTTGTAATAATATCACCTCGTTCCTGTGGGATTTATTTCAGTGTTTGTTAGTTTGTTTTTTGGAAGAATATCTGTTGTGAAATTGGACAGTTGATGATCCCTGATGACAGAACCATTACTTTTCTTTGCCCATGAATTGTCACTGTTTAGGAATAATGACCAGCAGGCAGTGGTGGAAAGTGACAAGTACATTTACTCAAGTTAAATACAAACTTTATTTTAATATTTCCTTTTTCTGCTAATTTATACTTCTGCTCCATTAGATTTTAATGGGGAAAATGTGCTTATTACTCAACTACATTGTCTGACAGCTATAGTAGTAACTTTTCAGATTAAGATTCTACATCAAAAAGACGTTAGACATATAAAAACATTTTTTGAAAGATTAAACAAGTGGTTTACAGTTTGTGTGTGTGTGTGTGGGGGGGGGGGGTCTTATTTCAGATGTCCATGAGTTGTTAGCTGTTCCACCGAAAAGACATTCCCCCTTTAAACATGTCATTTAAATAACTGTTCGAAACACAGAGAGGTAAGAGTATCTAATATTTCACAGAAAAAATGAAAACAGATTTTAATCAGAACTTTGTTTTGTCTTCTTTACTCTCCCTTTAATCAGCTCACAACCCCTCAGATTTATTGTGGCTTCACATCAGCCAGCTACAACAGTAGAATGCAGTTTATGTGTTGATGCGTCAGTATTAACAATATCATATATTATAATATTCTGTATCAATCACAGGGAACAAAATAAGTACTTTAACTTTGATAAGGATCTGAGTACTTCTTCCACCACTGCTGAGGTTAATCCTGCCATTTAGGTTATAGTGTGAGCATACTGGTTGAGAAACCAATTTTCTCACTCTTGGTGCTGTCATAATTTTGACCTGAATACATTGCTAGTATTATCATTTTCTGCTATTATCTATTTGCCTTGAAATTGTTGACTTTTGCACATTTACAACTTTACAATCAATTTGGTTACCCCCACTGAAATGCAGGCCACCAACAGGAATATGAATCAAAATGTCTGATTCATGCAAAGGAAATAAATCATTGTTATCCTCCTCTGAGTAAACCACATATGACTGAAAAGCAGAGGCCTCTTCATGTGTGTAACCTGTAGGACTGGCCCAGCAGGATGGCTGAAGGCTTTCCAGTAAAGAAAACTAGGAGTGTTTGTCAGGATGGTGGTAATACTGACAAAACTCATTCTGAAAACTAGTTCTTCATTTGTTGGGAATCTCCACCCCAGGTTGCTGGTCTCTCTGCTCCATTTCAATCTGGACTCTTAAAGAGTCAGTGTGGTAATCTAATGCTACCGTCCAGCAGTGTATCTCCTTACAGCAATCAGCCAAGCACATCTCATCCCATACCTGCTAGTCTATCTCCTTCAAGCTGCCACAAGTGCATCAATTATTTCTTACTGAAAGTTTTAGCAGTGGCTCTGTTTACACCATCTTTATACTCACTGGAAGGGAAGCCAGTCATGTTCTTTTATAGGATCTTACTGAGGGTTATTATACAACCACTTACTTCCTCCAACAATCTGACTATAAAAAATAAAAAAATCTCATTTGATCACTAAAGTAGAAAATGGAAAGTGTGAGATAACATTTTTTAAATGTCTGTCATTTATCCTTGTAATGTAAGGAGGAGAGAAGGTCTGTCAACATGATACCCCATGACTGTTTTAACAGGGTCCTTATTGTCACACTTTGTTCCATCACTAAACCAAGCTCATCTCTTGCTGCCAAAATGTAACCCCTGTCTTTTTTCTTTTAAGAAAATATCCAGACATGTGAAATAAGAATCTCTGGAGTTTATCATTTTTGTTCACAAAGTTGTTTGCTGCCATTTGGAAACAGTTGAAATTATGATTTCAGAATGTCCAACCTACTTGGATTTATACATTTTGGATGTATGTTGAAATGGTTCATAAACATGTAGAACATGTCATTGACAGGAATGCAAAACAGAAGGCTTTGCTGTCAAGGCTTTCCTAACCTTTACTTTACTTTAGGTTGTTGCTTGGTGATGCTCATAAAGGACACAGGCATGTGCCTATTAACTTCTTGACTTTTCTTTAAAATGAGGAAAGAAAATGACAATAAGCAACTATTAAAACCATGTTGCATGGCTTACCTTAAAACTAAAATGTACATTTTCAGTGGATTGATTATTCACTTAAATGCACCAGATTATTTTTATCATCAAAACAAATAAACTGCTTTGCACACTTCATTGCATAGCTGTAGCTACTAAGGACAAAGCTGTTTTCTGCAAATGTCAGATCATCATTCCCTATTGGCACTGCATAATCCAGACATCCAAATATCACTGGGCTATGCCAACAAAACCCAGGGTAAAGTTGCCGCCACTAGTGCCAGTAACGTAAACACTGAAAGCAAAACGAACAGGCATCGTGCAGTTGTGCAAATCCTGCGCCTTCGCCTGCCCTGGGGTCGAACAGCTGTCACCACAACGCTGAGCACGTCGTCTTCACACATGGGTCGCCCTTCAGCGCTTATGATAAAGATCTGAAATGCATTATGGCTGGGGATGATCAACCTCTGTCGACGGACTCGTTCTGACATCCACCTAAAGCTGTGAGCAATCCAGTTAACTCCCCTCGGTAAACTGTCCCTGGAGGCGCGCCGTGCGCTCTGGAGCTCTCTCAGTGGCAGAGGGAGAGGCACCTGTAGCGTCTGCGCTTCATCTGGATCCTTATTCGCCGCAAGGGACACAAGGGTTTCCTTTTGTTTCTTAATGAATGTAAGATGTCGGCAGATAGGGCAAACAATAGTGCCTTTGATGTTTCCTTCGTTGTTGATGCTGACCAGCGTTTTGACCAGACAGTCGTGGCAGAATACATGTCCGCAGCTCAGAGTCCTCTCCGTGCCCGACAGACCCTCATAGCACACTGGACACTCTCGTGCGTCCTCCTGGCTATCTTCGTTGTAAAATGCCATGGAAGGAAAAATAAATTGCCTACTGCAACAAGTGTTGGGAAATGGTTTAGGCTAAAATTCCTTGGTAAATGTGGTGTCAATTCCTCTTCAAGTTCTTCTCTCTCAGCGCATGACTTTCTTTACTTTTGAATGTGGGTGGAGGCGAAAGCTGCGCCTTGTAAAACAGGGCCTGCCACCTGCGGCTGATGTGACAAGACTGATTGGGTTCCCTGGAGGCATTATGGGCAGTTCAAGCGGCCAAGCTGGTTCATATTTCATGTTCTTTACATGGCGCTATGTGATCAATTCCGTTCTTTAAATATTAGCAAAATAGCACACCTGACTAATTAGCGATAGGCCTGTTTTATATTTAATATAGGCCTATTATTATTATTAGGTTGCAGCTTAAATGAAGTAGTGATGACAAAGCATTGAAAAGCCCTTCACTGGTGTTCATGCTACCTACATTTAAAATGCAGATTTGTTCAAATTAATTAATAATAATTGTATTTGTTAGAGTGTGTGTGAGTGTTGAACAATTAGGTGAGTAAGGGAATTTGATAATAAGCTCATATTTTCCAAACTTTATATTAAAGGAGCATCCTTAGAAAATTTATTGAATTTTTTTTAAATGGCCCAGACGGGAAACACATTTATAGAAATATATACCATCTGTGATATAAAACTATGGTTTGATTGTTTCACACAGACTACATCCACAAAAATTACTGTAGAGTTGAGTCACAAAAGTCAACACAATTTGAACACAAAGTGGGAATACTCTGTTTTATCATGGTATATGGTGTCTTTTTTATTTTGTATACTTCCTGACAAAGACTTTTGGAGATGCGTGCGGTTCCTCTGAGTCATGTATCACAGCTGGATGGGTACCAAACTTCATAGAGGAGCAGTCATAACACAACAGCACATAACACTGTGTGTTAATGGAACCATAGCCAGGTGAGCTGAAACTTGCAAACAAGTAGGCTACATTTATATTTTGTTGTGGCCTTTTCAGCCTGTTTTGTAAGACTAATAAGGATCATCTGAATGCAATCACCTGACATCTCTTGAGAATGCAGAGCCGGCCCTAGAGCTTCAGGGGCCCGAATCAAAATTTAGTTGGAGGCCCCTCTGACTGTCGGGCATTGTCACTATATATGACACAGAAACAACGTCTCTTGTTTTTAAATAAGACCCGACGAATTCTTAAACCTGCCATGTTTGTTTAGCACAAAAACACAAAAGAACATTTCTTAAACCTGTTTGACAATAAAGCTGATTCTGATGAAAAACAATAACTCTGTATTATTATATCTACTATGTTTGATGTCAAACAGGAAACATATGATACCACCAGAGCTACTGAGCTTAATGGCAGTTCAAGAGCCAGTAGACACTGATGAATTTAGTTCTGAATAAAAACAATGATTAAGTGATTATGACCAAAGCTTAAATCTTTATTAAAAGCCAGACAAGAGATTAAGAGACAAAAACTACAAAACAGTTGATAGCATCATTTTTCTCAACCAGCTTCTTTATGAGTGATCTAAACATGTAAAGATAGAAAAGACTTTTACTGTCTGGGTGTCTTTTTAGAAAAGTCAAAATGTCTCTGTCAACCTGTGTCGGTTTTACAGCTCACCACATCAACCTATAACTGGTCATTAAGGACAGATGTCCAGTCAGCTGGATCCACTGGAGGAGTAGAAACTGGAAAGCCAGGTGTGATGGTAAGCACGATGGTACTGCTCTCCACTTCAACAGGCACAGGTAGACCTATGAGGAGATTAACACGGACAATAAGTAATTTTAGTAAGTTGACATAACTGTTTAGATATTGTTGATGTAGGCCTAAACTTACCTGTCAGCTTCTTGGATGAAACCAATGTTGGAGGCTGATGGACCTGCTATGAAATAATAAAAATATATAAATAAATTGACTGAACTTAAATTACTGACTTGTGTTATTAGATGTGGAGGATCTTATAATTCAAGACAATCTGCCAGAGTTTGATGCTGTCTCCTTTTAAAAAGTGACTTTAGAAAAGATGTCTTTTCAACACTAGCTGCTTTGGAGATTAATGTTAGATTGATAAACTAAAGGCTAATGGCTTAAATTGAAGAAGATCAATGTCCTAATAACACTATTAACCTAATCAACTGCCTTTAATAATACAAGTTAATCCTATAGTATGGTATAATATTAATACTATACTATGTTTATGCAGTTGCACAAAAATTGTGATGCTAATCTCGGTTAGCATGTTAGCAAGCTACAGCGTTAGCATTGTTAATACCAGCGCGGCTAACTAAGACTAATGTAAGACCTTTAGAGCAGATTATCTAAAAACACAGGCCTAGGAAAACGGACCCTGTGGGCTTACATACCTTTATCCTATTGCCTCCTCTCTTCTGTTGTCTTTTTACATGCCCGGACAATTATGATCTTCTCTTGTCAGACATCAAGCCTGGCCGACCCAGCGTAACGAGTGATGTCACAGGGTCGGTCAGGGTTAAGAGTCACAGGTCACAGCTGATTTTCCAAAGTATATGACTAAATTAAATAACCAATATGCTTATTATGGTACGTAATATAAAGAGCTATCTTTCATTTTATTTATTTATTATTTTAAGTTTCTTTTTTCAGTGTTTTTTTTTCCACCACTAGCATGCAGTGACTGTATGGGGCCCTCTGCTGGCCACGGGCCCTCTGCTGGCCACGGGGCCCTATGCCACCGCAATGGTCGATTAGTGGCTGGACCGGTGTTATGCCGAGTTTTGCCTGCCTGCCGAGAATTGCATGCGCCTCCAAATAATGATTTTAATTTTAATATTCTTTGTGGGCTTCATCAATGGTGATAAATGATTCGAAGTATATATTTTATGAACGTTTAGAGTCTTTAATATTTTAATACACTTGGTAGAAGTACCATTCCTTGAGATTCAGTAAATAAATGTGGTGATAATGCTGTTTGATCAATGAGCACAGCAAAGTGTCTGAGAAGGACCCAAAGAGGTTGATGCATAATTCGGCTGATCAAATTTTGTGGCTACCTGCCGAGATTTGCATCCGCCTCTTTTCTCAGCATAAATGACCCATGAGGTGGATGCATTTCTCGGCAGGCAGGCAGGCAGAATTCGCCACAACGTGTTTCTTGTTTCCTAGCAAAAGTTATAGTGGGATCCAAAATACAAACTGGGTTCCAGAGAATGTCTTGTACCCTAGAGCTTAAACTGTTCATTAAGCCTTACAAAGAAGTGTTGCATCAAAGAGTGTACTGTAACTTGAGCTAAAGTTAACAGGAATGGGTATATGGGTACATTTTTGTATAATGTAATTTAATAAAACTACTAAGTTATTGAAAATATCCTGTTACTGAAACAAATAACTGTAAGTTACTGAAACATACTAAAACATTACATTATATACTAAACAAGACATTTTGAAAGCTTGAACATTGCCTTTGTCTCTTTTGTCCCGGATTGATTGTGCCCCTCTGACAAAACAACTGGCCCCAGCCTGGCCCCCTCAATAAAATTGGTCTAGAACCGCCTTTGGAAAGGATATAGGCTAACAGAGAAACAAGGCACAAAGTATTTGAATTAATAAACTAACAGTTACAATCAAGGCAATTATATCTATTCAGAAATATTTTATTGTCTTGATGTTCTCTTTCCCTGTGTAGTGATTTATTCTCTGGCAATCATATGCCACCTTGTGGTCACTGTAGTAATAACGGTGTGGCTGCAAATCCACAGTCCAAAATTGTTTTTTAAAAAAGAGGTGCGTGATTCTAGCACATCTATTTCTATGGCAGCCCTGCCCAGTCGTGACGTAAATAACGTCATCACGTACGTCTATGTCAGGATTTACGTCGGTTCCGGGAGACGCGTTGGCAATTTCCTAAACACAGCTCAGTCACTATAGTACCATCCGAGGCCAGGGCAGGGGAGAGAGGTGTGTGTTGGATGTAACACCGGCTAGAAGGTGACCCGCTGAAACAGAAGACTGTTGGACAACGATTTGACATGAGCAGGTACCAACTTTAAGAGGGAAAATGTTCCGTTTTGACGTGTTTACTGTTGGACCTGTTTGTGTTGAGCTGTCGTATTTAGCCAGCGGCGTCTGTGTGAATACGGAGATGACAGTCGAGCTCGGTTTAAATGTTGAGAAGACTCTGCTTTGATTTTTTGCTTTACATACCATGTATTTTTTGTATGTGGTATTTTCTTGTTTTCGTGTAACGCGTGCTGTTTTGGCATTATCCTAAGCTTCTGTATTCTGTCTGTCTAACCACGCAGTATCAGATTTCCACACATTGACAGCAGCGTTTGTTAGCTAACGTTATCTGAATTACAACCTGCCGCAGTTCAGACAAATCTGGTCTGATAAATGTCACTCTGTTCTTTTTTGCTTACTGTTTATGATTGTTGCAAAATATGTGCACGCTGGCTATAAAATCACAGTTAACCTATTTGTGGTGCATCTACATAGTCATTTTTATAGAAAAACCCCCTTCCATAACACAAGGGACCAAAATATAGGCCCAGGTCAGGGGAACACTGACACCACACCCTGTGATCTGATTATTATTAAAATAAGAGCAAACCAATAGGACTATAAGAGGTATTTTCACCCCTCTCAATGGCCCCACTATAAAAATGTGACTACATCAGCACTTGAGCTCTTAGTAAGCACCTAGTCATCTGCAACAAATGAGGATGTAGAGACCGGAATCAGGGAAAGGAAACTCTCTTCACGACCTTCTCCTGTCTGTAACTTCCAGATGGCTCCACACCAAGTGGAGGGTCACCATCACCATCTTTGCTGGCTACGGGCCTGGCCTGTCCAGGTATTGTTTCAGCAGACAAATAGATAAAGGGGTCAAGCTGACACCACTCCAAAGGATGCTGAAATGAAAGATAACAGGAGCTAGTTTTTTCTTTCTGGCAGTCACAGTGCTCAACATGATGTAACTTAACCTTTTCATCTCATTTTAAGTGATGTATTGTGTTACCAGTACAGGGCCAGTCTGTCCTCATCTGGCCTAAATATGTGAAATGGCTTTAGTATCTCTATTGCCCCATTTGAGCATCCTGTCATTGGTCAGTGGGCTGAGATATAGCCATGTGTTATCCTGATAAGGCCTTTGATCTGAATCACTATGGAAACTGTTTCCTGTCACTCATGCCTTGTGGAGACCCACACTGATCAATATAAAGCACTGGATCCCATTCAGCCCATTCAGTATCACAACAAGTAGAGATCTGCTGTTTGTTAGACTACCTTGAAATTCTGTTCTCTGTATATAATCAGAAAAAATAGTTTGGGTTGTTCCCTGGAGGGATTTGAAGGCTCTATATGACACAACTAACATGTTATGTCTGTAGCAGCCGGGGAACATTTCACTCTCTCCACCCTTAAAGTATTTTGGTCTCCAGTTTCCTTTGTGGTTTCCAAAGTAGTGTACTGACACGTGAGGGACCAGTAGCAAGAAAATTGTTTATGACGCCATCTCTGAGAAATGTTGAAAGGGAAGAGCAGGCGGTCTGGCCTCTGAGTCTAGACCATCTTCTCCTTGGCAAGGAAGACAACACATCCTCCTCCTAGTCTCGCCAAAATATAATAATAATCGCTACAGTAACATATACCACTTTCTTATATAACCACTTTGTGCACAGACAGTTTTAACACAAATCAAACCAAATTCCTCAAGCCTTATAAATAACTGCCTAAAAGCGTTATCTGCTTGACCTTCAGTCCGGCTGAATGGGTTCCGGTGCTACATCCACTGGTTGTCTGACCTATCTGCAGGAAATCCTGATAATCTCTGTTTGGATCCTGGAGCTACAGCAATTGGAAGGGCATGTGTGCAGCAGCTGTATTTCCCCCAAACAGAACACACCGCAGCGGCTCTTTCCAGATGTGTTCGACAATTTCCTGAAACCTGCCTCATAGATCGCAGAGTGAGGCAGAGTTTATTAGCTCACCAGAAAAGAGGAAAAGCCGTCTAGTAAAGTGTTATTTCCGCAAGCAGGACGGAAGATAAAAAGCTCTTGGTCAAAACTTCAGAACTAGGCTACAACCGACAGCTTTGATCTGTTTGGCATTAACCACACTTGATAAAGATTACACACATTTACCGGGCACCGGACATCATTCAGGCTATTCAGTCATAAAAAGTCTTGCCATGTTGGCCACCAAGCTTGTAAAAGACTGGGTGATGTAGCTAGTGATTCATGACTAACTACGGATGACATGACCTCAGAGCGTAGGGTGACACGGCCCTGTTTGTCCCTTTCCAGTAACGACAGGCCTGTTCTGTTATCTTCGCATCTCCAGTGAGAAATGAGGGAAGATTTTCATCTCGATTTGCCTGGTTGGTTAGCTCTAAGATAAGATGGGAATGCACCATGCCAGACTCTACATGCCAAAGGATGCAAATAGTGAAAATGTTGTACCATGTTTGAGTACATTTTGTGTGTGTGTTGTTTTTTTTTTTCTTTTTTTACTTTTCAGTGGTGGTCCTAACCTCAGGAGCACAAGCCTTGCATTGTTTTCAAATGTCCTTTTAAGTTATTGAAATCAGCTGTGAGGCTAATAAATATATGTCTCCTTAATTCCCAGGGTGCCCTGATATGGACAAAGAGATGATTCCCAAATTTTCGTCAAAGGATGAGGAAGTTGATTACTGGAAGTCCCAAGCTCTCAAATATAAGAAAAGGTAGGCATTGTGATTTACTTCTCACATGTACTGACCAGTATGTAACCCTTTTATCCATGTTTAACATCTTGTTATGACCAGTCATGACATACCATGTTCATGTGGCAATAGGACAGATGTTCTTTTACTGTTTGCCTACTAAGCTCACTCTTGCAAATTGGGTTATGTAACCATGTGTCATGTTTTATTTTGTGATCTGTGTTGTGGCAATCCCCCATTTGAAATAAACACTCATAAAAACATTCAAAACTCCAAACAGCAGGAAGCCGTGATGTTTAAAAATTTGTAGTGGTGTAGTCTTACATAATAGGCAGATGCTTATTTGCTGAAGATGTGGTTTTGTCTGTAGTTATGAAAGATGTGATCACATAATAATTATGTCTTTATCTTGAACCGAATGTTTTGTGGACGCGTCTCTATTAAAAGTTTCAGCACAGAAACCCTGTGTGTAGCCATATAAGGCAAATGACCAGACAAGCGTTTTGAAATCACGGCCCACAAACAGCTGTGGCTCGCTCGGTAGGAAATGACTACATCTGTGACTTCTTTAAAAGACACCACAGCCTACGTTGGGATAGGCAGCAAATCTTTGTTGAACTCAGTCCGTCTGTCTTTTCTATTTGTGGAGTTAGGCCCCATGATTCGCTCAAAGGAAGTGTGAAACTGCACAGAGAGGGTTAAAGTCCTGGTGGTTTTCTAAGAAATTCCTGCTGTGGGTAAAGAGGAAAAAACTTCAACCCATGGAAAAAATAACACCAAGTATATAGCTAACCCTGGCCTATCTCACACATGTTTTTGTGCACGTTTTCTCAGGATCACTTAGTTACCTTAAGGAAGTTATCTCCCTGAAGTGATATCTTTAATCTTGACTTTTTCCAATTTGTTCAGACTAGCGCCACTTGGACATCATACATTTTTTGATTATCAATAAAACATTTAATAATGTGAAGTGCATTTATATTGCCTGCATTCAGTCATTTTTGCACATTCTGTGTCATTTATTGCTGTTCTATGTAATGCATGCCAGCGTACCATTTTAAACCATGAAAAGCATGAGAGAGGACAAGCCTCACTGTCAAACAGGGAAGTTATAGGACCCAGCATGCTGATGAAGCAAGCCACTGTGACGCTGGTATGTGTGGAACGACTCCAGCACAACAACTGATATCATGGGTTGCTCTGTAGAGCCACTGTGAGGCCATTATCCAGCACGAGTCAGCTGATCTCAGAACAGTGTTAACCTCGGTGTCATCGTGTGTGCATAAAACTAGGGACCATTTAGATTAAATAAACTCAGACATTGCCACCAAATTACTTTTTCCTTCATATCCCATGTTGGATTTTTCACTCAAATCAATCTACACACGTCAGGACTACGTTTATGAGTTACTGTGTGTTTGTGTGTTGTGTTTTTAGATTCTCTGCATGGGTTCAGCCCTGACCAGCGTGTATACACATCCTGTTTCTTAGCCCATGTCCTCATCCTGTTTCTCTGCACTCTCATTTTGTCTTCGACTCTTGACCTTTTAACCTTTTTTCTCACAGCTGAGGACGCACGACAGCAGGCCTGTTTTTCAGAGCTACTTCTGAGCCATCTACTGTCACAGTTCAGCTGTCTCTGCAGAGCTGTATATTTAGAACACTTAACTCGACAACACAGTTTCCTGTTTGGCGGAGTCAGGAGTGAACGTTAAAAATCTACAACGGGCTTTTAATGCAGGTTTATTTCTGGTCATTGGTGATAAAGCTACTAGAACATGTCTGAGCCTGGCTCATCTTACAGGACAAAAGCAGTCAGTTTTCTAGAGCCCATGCCCGCCGTCATTGAGCCAGTCAGCTATACAGAATTCAATAGTGGACAGTGCACAGGGTAGCCGGTAATTGACAATGATTGTTTATGTTTCTCCCCACTGTGTCTGTGTGTGTAACATCCAGTTGCCATGATGCCCAGGAAGAACTGCAGGAGTTCCAGGAGGGGAGCCGGGAGCTGGAAGCAGAGCTGGAGGCACAGCTTTGCCAGGCTGAACACCGCCTTCGAGACCTCCAGAGTGAAAATGAGAGACTGAAGAATGAGATGGCGAACCTCAAGGTAACTGGGCCTGGCGACTTGCCGTGCAGCTTATTTTGGGATTTGGCTTGCTTTTGCGGTCTGTGGTTTAGGACACCAATAAACTAATTTGTTCTTACTTAAGAGGTTATGTGATCTCTGTTGGATCCTGAGGACAAGGTCCAATGTGTTATTTGTATGGTAGGTCATAATAAGGCATGCTCTTAGTTAATCCTCCAGCACTCCTTAATTGGATGTCAGGATAAAGAGGAAGAAAATAGAAAACTGCAAGGACAAGTCTGGTTCTTAATCACTGTAGGCATAATCAGAGTGCGCTCGCTTGGTGATCCAATAGTCCATAGTTTAACAAATTACTGTGTATACATTCAGGAAATTAAACTGTACACCGCCACTGTACACAGAGCAGAAAAGTATTGTGCCTTACATGTGGCCCAACGTGAGCATGCTTGCAGCAGCTAATCCTGAAGAGGATTAACGGTGTGAATGAAGATCATGAGAGACCAGAGAGATCATAAATCATGCTTTCCTGTCTCTGTACCTGAGGGGCCACAATACTGGCACACAGCCCTCACTGTACTGTGAAGTGCCACAGGGTCTCCCCAAGGAACGAAGAGGCTCTTTGAAGTGGAATGTGGAAGAACATATTTTCTAACAGTCTTATGATTCACCAGGTTGTATTAAAAACTGTAGCAGTACTGCAATTTACCATTGAATAGTATATAAAATGGTACTTTAACACCGCATGCCTCATCAAAAGTACATTAAAGTTGATAAAGTTGTTTTCTGTACCAGTATGTCTGTGTGATGTTCTTGTTTCTCTACATGCACTCGCTCCTAAGCTCTGTTCTCTTCTCCACTCTCTCCGTCTCTATCAGGAGAAGCTGGAGCAGCAGTATGCCCAGAGTTATAAACAGATTTCTATGCTAGAGGATGACCTGGGCCAAACACGCAGCATCAAGGAGCAGCTCCACAAATACGTCCGAGAGCTTGAGCAGGCCAACGATGACCTGGAGAGAGCCAAAAGGTCAGACCGACAGGACATTTTGGTTAATATATGATATATAAGTTGTTGGTTTTTTTTAATTCTCACCCAGCACATCAATGAAAATAGTGGCAAATTTTCCGCTCAAAATTCTCAAACAAAAAAAACAGTGGGTTTGTTGACAGCAGGCCTCTCATTTTGAGTTGGTGACTGTCAATTTTGCTAGCTGAAATTGTGACTGGCAGATTTTTTGAAAAGTAGCTAATACTCTCTTGCTACTGTAGGTAACTTAGTAAGCTGGTTAGCCGGATTTGGTAAGACTGTAACTTACGTCGGAGCAGACAAACACAAAGTTTTCCTTACAATTTTGCTCCTGTGTCTTTGGCTTTGGAAAGGCTAAAAAAAGACATAGGTTAACCTTCCAAAGTCTTTGTGCTGAGTATTGCTCTTACTACACCCCCACCTACACTGCTTCGGCCCTGAGGGGATGATTAATTCTAACTGTATTTTGATTTTCAATCAATTGGACCTTATGTAACGTTCATAAAAGGTTTTAACAGCTGTGTCCATCAACCTCTATGTGCAGGGCAACAATAGTGTCTCTTGAGGACTTTGAGGGCCGTTTAAACCAGGCCATTGAGAGAAATGCCTTCCTGGAAAGTGAGCTGGATGAGAAGGAGTCTCTTCTGGTATCTGTGCAGCGGCTGAAAGATGAAGCACGAGGTGAAGACAAAGCCCGTTGGAATCCATTCTGACCTTTTGCAGGCAGCATGTTACCTCTGTGAGAGTTAGTGGAGGAGTTATTCATGAGTTTGACTCTTATCTTCTGCAGACCTGAGACAGGAGCTGGCAGTACGGGAGCGGACTACAGACAGGATGTCAGCACCCAGCTCACCCACCTTAGACATCGACAAGATGGATTCTGCAGTACAGGCCTCTTTATCCCTCCCAGCCACACCCGTAGGAAAGAGCATAGAGCACCCCTTCATCAGCTCAAAAGGTTGGTGTTAGTTACTCTCAGTCTTTACTGTGTATGTGAAATAGGATATTCACTGATATGTGTATTAATATTGGCTTGTGTGCTTGTGCAGCCTTGACCAATGGCTGTGGCAACTCATCCCTCACTCCTTCTGCTAGAATCTCAGCTCTTAATATTGTTGGTGACCTCCTGAGGAAAGTTGGGGTAGATATTCCTTTTAATTTAACACATAAATACATTACCTTTTTGGTATGGGGGTTTTGTTCTCTGTATGAATCACAGGGTTCACAAAGTAAACAAACAGTGCTTTAAAATTCTGAACAGGTTGCAGATGAGTTCATGTATAACACAGATTGTATTTCCTGTTTTGGGACTAGGCTTTGGAGTCCAAACTTGCCGCATGTAGGAACTTTGCCAAAGACCAGGCAGCAAGAAAAAATTTCTCCAAAGACAACGGCACACTCCTCAACAGCAATGCCACCAAGTTCTCTCACTCTCTACATACCACTTACTTTGACAAAACGTGAGTGTTTTAGCAAGTGGTTTCATTCTTCCCCTTTCTACTTGTCTTACTGTGCAGAAAATAACTAGTGTATTATACCATGTTTTATGCGTATTTCTTTTTGCCCTGTATGTGCGTTTGTTAATATTGTGCATGTTCACGTTGCAACTGCAGGACTGTTAATGGATTGGACCCCAGCTCCTTGACCTCCATGGCAACATCCAGAGCCATGTCTCCACCAGGCATGCTGCCTCTGAGTGTGTGAGGCGTCCCGCACCGCATAAACCTCTGCTGAAACTCACCCAACACAATGTGGGAACAGAGAGGACACTCGAAAGACCATTGCTGTGTACGTGTGTACGTGTGTACGTGTGTGTGTGTGTGTGTGAGAGAGAGCGAGAGAGTTTGAAAGGAAGAGTGGTGTGTGTTTCCTCTTTGGGATTGTGCATTTTTGCGCGCAAGAGAGGCTTGACTGTACAATGAACTTGCCTCCAGTTTGCAGCTCTAAATGCATCTGTGAGTAGGTGCACAGTGATGTGCGCATATGTTCCTACCACATACTTGCATGTGCCTAAAGCTGTACTGTACTTTGCTCGTATGAATGTCACTGCAAATGGTGTTGCTCTCTAGATGTCAACTCTGAAGTGGCTCCGTTGTACTCTTAGTTCCTCTGTTGATCTGAAAACTACTATCCCTGACAAAAGGTCCTTGACAGACCACAGCTTCCTCTTAACCTTCTTTCCCTCTTGTATTTTCACTTAAATTGCACAGATAAACTCATTTCAGTTTAGAATGTATTATATTTAAAAAGGGATATGTTCATATTAACTAATTTATCTCACAGTATCCTTTAAGATGAAATGTTTCTTATTTGCTATTTTCTCGCGTGTGTGCATATGTAATGTGGGGTTGGGAGAGGTAGAGTTGGACCCCATATTCATGACTGAAGTGAATGTTGATCGTTCAAAGCCGTGTAGCCATAGTGAAGTTGTTTTTTTCGTTGCTGCCTGGCTGCTTGCTGTAATTCCTTTTGGAAGTAGTCTCCATGTTAAAGCTTGGGAATACCAGCGGGTTCTGTGCTCTGGGTTAAACCTGCACTTAAACAAACAGCTCCTCACAGGTTTCGCTGCAGTCGAGTGTTTTCCTCTGTGGACATCCATTGACATTTCGAGGGTTTAGCCTTTTTTATGTTTCATGAATACATTTTTATATATATATATATATATATATATATATATCTTGCGACAGGCTCATTTACCTCATTCTGTGATCTAATGGCAAATATCCACGGTGGATTCGTAAGATGAGCAGGTGGATTTGGGCTTTATAAAGCTTTCACGAAAAGATACTCCAAGCAAAACAAAACTGACTCAAGGATCCATTTTGAGACTTTTTTTTTTTTTTTTTACCTTTGCTTGTGTATGTGAATTCATGGTCATTTGTGTCATGCAGCATATTCTGCTAATTATCTGTTATTGTGTGAACTTAATGTTAATTTGACTTGACTTGAGCAGGTTTGATATTGGCAATGCCTTCATTTTACATCCCAGAATTTTGTCTAAATCCATTTTGCCCTCATATTTCTCCCTTTCATAGACCTTTGTGTCACCATCTTGACATGTTGAAGCATAATTTGAAGCCTTTAGTATTTGATTATGAGATGTCACTCTGTGAGCCTGTTCTAAAGTGTGTCAGTGTGTATATAACTTGTAAGAATGGTAATTTTGCCTACCACATTTGTACATACTGACATTAAGGTCCTATTTATTTTAGGTTCTGTATGGCATGTGCAGATAATGAATGGTTAAAGCCGTTGTGTTATGATATCAAATTTGTCAAAATTGTTTGAGTAAATAAAGACTGATGATAAATATGACATGTTGTCTGGGTCAAATGCTATAATGTAAGTTGATACAGCACAAGGTCTGCTGACATTTTCCAAAGCTTTAAGTCACATCTTGTGGCCTTCATCGGTGGATGGAGTACGCTCAGTTGCCATTCATGTCATGTCATTACTGTTGTACAATGTTTGAGTATACATCTGCTATAAAAGTAGAAGAATTTCAAGTAATGACAATCCAGCTGCCAATCATTATATAGTACCACTTCAGCTCACTGATATTCTGTCCATCAGGCTACACTAAATTAAAGACCTAATTTCTTCTCCATTGCCTCCTTTAATAAGTTCTTCTTGATCTAGAAAAATAGAAAGTAGCAGCCATTTCAGTCTCATAATATTAATCGACCATAAATCATATCGGCCATCTTAATAGTTGAGGTATGTCTGTGTTAAAGCAGAAGTATGGTACCTTTCCAGAGGCTGTCAGAGGGTAGCTGTCTACAAAGATCACGTAGTGTGGCATCTTGAAGTGAGAAATCTAGTAGTGGGAGGGAAAGTCCACAAAATGTTACAGCTGTTCTCTGATTTTGAGTAAGTTGAGCTTTTTGCAATTATTACCGTCTCTCACTTGGCCTTTGCAGAATGCTTTTATCTCCTCTGCACTGGAGGTCTGGCCCTCCATCAGCCTGATGCAGGCACACACCTGCTCGCCCAGCCTCTCATCTTTCACTCCGACCACCTGGGAAACAGAGAAATAGGACTAGAAGCTTATTACTAACATGAAATATGTTCTCATGGAACGCTTCTTTTTTCTTTTACAACAACAAGAACGTCTACAATTGTTCCTCCATTTAGAGACAAACTAATTTCTGCTGCCCTCCAGTGGTTCTGAGTCTCACCTGCACCTCCTGTACTTTGGGATGTGTATAGAGAAATTGCTCTATCTCAGCGGGGTAGATGTTCTCCCCTCCTCGAATGATCATGTCCTTTATGCGTCCTTCGATGCAGCAGTATCCCAGACTGTTCAGACTGGCCACGTCACTGTGTAGAAGACAGTCACACATGAAACATGTATACACTCTTTCCCCACGTTAGCATCAATCCCTGTAAGACGCCTCTGTATTTTCTCTTTTAGACAGACGTTTAGTACATATTGCACGTACCCAGTCCTGTACCAGCGGGCTTGGCAAATAGCCTGTCTGGTTTTCTCAGGATCGTCCCAGTATCCATGCATCACACAGCTGCCTCTGATCATCAGCTCACCTGAGGCCCCGAGAGGGACAATCTCCCCATTATTAGGATCCACCACTTTAGCCTATAGGAAAAACACATAGGCATAAGTCGCAGTGTTGTTAATGTAATGATGTAAATAAAGGTTTGTACATACCTCAGTGTGGCTCATGATGCATCCAACAGTGTTCGTCTTCAGCTCCTCTGTGTCTTGTGGGAATCCCATAAATGTAATAGGGCTGTTCTCAGTGGTTCCATAACATATCTATTAAAACATAATGTACACATGCTGTATGTATGTATGTATATGCTGGAGGAGCTATAACTATGTATTATAACGTTTTTATACAGCATTATTTGAAAAGGTATAGCACATGTAACCACTCACCGTTATCTCTTTCATGTTCATGTCTGTTATCAGTTTTCTCATAATCGCAGGAGGGCACGGAGAACCTCCCATGATACCTAAAACACATCAGCACACAGACAAGGATGCCTCAAATGCTTGTGAAACATCACACTAAGCTCAACCCAACATATTTATCATGTTTTAGTCTTCAAATCCCTTACCAGCTTCAACTGATGACAAATCATACTTGTGTAAATCTTGGCTAAGCATGTCGGCGAACATTGTGGGAGTGCCGTAGACGAAATTGCACCTTGAGTGAAAGAAAAATATTAAATTATTTCAGTTAAAGTGCTTAATGTTATATATGTGGAAGTCATTCGGGTGATGAGCAGCGGGCCGTACTTTTCGCTCTGAATGGCCTCTAGGTTGGCTCGGCTACTGTAGCCAGAGCATGGGAAGACCAGTGTGATACCATGCACCGCCATACTCATCCCTCCCAGCACAGAGCCAAAGCAGTGGTACATGGGTACGGGCACACACACTCGCACCTGAGGCTGATGGGAATATGGAAGATCACTTACATTTCACTGTTTTTGTTTTCTTCAAATCAGGAGACAAATAGGGACTTACTCTCCATCCATAACCCATTCGGAGACCAATAAAGTAGGCATTGTTTACAATATTGTGGTGGGAGAGAGTGGCTCCCTTTGGACTCCCTGTAGTCCCCTGAAACAAATCAACAAGCAACATGACTTGATCTGAACCACTGTTAGATCTATGTTGCATCATAATGTCAGTCCAAGTGTTCAAACATGTGGGCCAGTGTGACAGGTGCAATACTGAAGGTTACTGATGTGAACTGAATGTTGATGGGTTCATCTGAGGACAGCTTGCTCTGCAGATCCGTCAGCTCTTTGTGGTGCCGACTCTCCGCTGCTTGCATCACATCGTCTACATGGAGCATCCCCGGTTGTCTGCTATCAGTCACAATCACCATCCGCAAGTCTGGCACCCTGGCACACCCAAGACAGGATCTTTATACTACATCCACAAACCCATTGATTATAGATTGTGCCCTTTGTTAAGTGTTTACTGTATCTTACTTCCATAACGAAATAACGAGGAGAAACATGTTTTAAATCTGATATTTGACATTGCTCTGTCAAACCTGGAGCTTTTGATCATGCCTACTGGCGTTGTGTCAATCTCTGGGCAGATCTCCCTCAGCATCTCACAGAAATTTTGTGTTTTAAAGCGAGTAGGGCAGACCACAGCTTTACACTGGACCTGTAAATGACAAGTCAGTTCTGTTGAATTTATTTTCCCACATAGTTGTTTGTAAGGGTTATTTTTACCATGACAACAGTAAAATGTCAGATGTCAGTTGTCATGCTTTTATATTTTACTTTGGTTCTGAAGGGGCCAGAGGTGGGTCATTGTTTTACAAGTCCCAGGTAAGTCCCAAGTCTTTGAGTTT